>NC_141993.1:68118523-68418523 GCF_049901715.1 Pseudonaja textilis | reverse complement strand
TAAAAAGATGATGAAGCAGGGGATTTTTTAACTTTCACCGCAACATTGGATTTTAATCAAATTCCATGTCTAGGAAAACTGAATAGTGATTGTGATCAATTGCAAATTTATAACTAGATTAATTTCACTTGGAATTTTTCATCTGTTACTAAAAAAAATTGGGTGAATCTGAATCCCATCAAATGTATGAGTTGTATGAAAAATGTGAAATCCCGCTTGTCAAAGATCCAAATCAAATCATTAAGTTATGTGATTTATGTTTATGTGATTTCCTTTGTCCCTTTCTTTTGAAACAAAAGAGCAATCTGGTTTCCATAGAGATGTTACTTTCAGCAAAGCCATTTATGTTTGCATACAAAATCAGGGTTTCAGTCCCCATTGACCAGAGCAGACTTGTTGCAAATAGTAAAGCATTGTTGCCTGGTTTATTGAACTGTTTGTGTTTCTGATCATATGAAAAGATTCAGTTTGTTGATGGGGAATATTTGCCTGATTTTTAGTAATTACCTCCATGTAGTTTTCTTGATCATATTATGGAGGTGATTTGCCATTGGCCTCTTCTTTTTTTCTCTCTGAGTTACCTATATTAACATAAAGGATTGCAGTATAATTGAAATAAATCAGTAGAAAATTCTGTATGTCCCTGAAAAATGACCTGCTATTTCCAATAAGGCCAGACCATATGTTCTGCATTAATTAATTAGAGACACATTAATTATTGCAAACTTGCTTCCTCAACAGTAGTGTGATATCAGTAAAAACAACAGAGTAACAACAATAAGGCAAAACCTATTTTCGAAATTTAGCCCAGATGTTCATGCTAACGAGTGACATGATGACATCAAACCAAGGTGACTTTTATCTGTTATTTAGCATCTGAATATTTGTTCCATTACTCCCCCATGTGGTGAGATCCAAAATGTTCGTATTGTATTCTACAGAATCCAGCAGGCTAATTTAAATTCAGGCTAATGGACATTCCCATAACTCAAATGAACGAGAGGGTTTTGTTTTGTTTTTTACAATCTTGACCTCCAGCATCTAAAAGGACAAATAACAATTGAACAACATTCATGCCTTGTCTATGTACAATCTGAATAGAAGCGTGTGTGTGTGTGTGTGTGTGTGTGTGTGTGTGTGTGTATACTGTATATCTATGTGTGTATGTGTGTGTGTGCACTTTATTTCTTATATCTTAGTTGTCTCCAGCTTATGGAGCCATAGGTAGTTGACATCTAAAAACTTTTCCTTTGTTAGTTTACCTGGGGCCTGATTAGATTAGGGTTGAAAAGAAAACTAAATAAACTTGTTTATTTACAAAAAAAATCTTTTGCTTTAATATACAAAGTGTGGGAGGGAAAGGAAGAGAGAAAAAAAGGGGAAATTTGGGGAAGCAGAAAAACAGGTAAAACAAGAAAGAACAAAAACAGATTATGTTACATACAGTATAGGAAATCATTCAGTGTAATTTTTAAGCACATCAACTGGAATGATATTGACTTGTCCATTACACTGGTAGAGAGCCAGTTCAAAAACACAAAGCAAACATATGCAATATAGCTGTAATTCAACATAGCAATCTGAGGTTGTACTATTTTTTTCAACAAGGAACAGCAATCTTTTTACTGCACCCAATGCTTGATAAATCCCTAACTCTTTTTTTTTTTTTTGTAAATTTTATTTGAGTTTCCACAAAAAGAACAAAAATACAAATAAAACATCTTTTTTGAAAGTAGCATAATCCCGAGTTACATTTCTTTGTACAGACACAAATTCAGGTTCATGCTCATTTTTATATCTATTCCATATCTTACTACTATTTTATATTTTCTGCATAGCTTCTCCCCTCTTTTAATTTTCTCAGTTTTATTTCAATTATCTCATCTCAATTCAAATCATTATATTTGTATTTTTTGTCTGTCCTGTTTCAATTATCTATTATCTTTTCTCATTAAACAAAATTTCTGTAGTTACTGATTGGAGTATGACGCCTTTATTTCTTTTAAGTTTATCCATTTAACTCTTATTTAGGCTTCAATATATACCCTAAAGTTATAACATTCAATATAATACATAAATTCCATTCAGATTCTGCTTGGTACATTCTTAAAATAAACACTATATTTTTTAAAAAAGAAAAAATTATAAATGTATGTAATTAAAACAACACATTCCATTCCAATTCAATTCTATCATTAATATCATTATCATTAATATTAGTATTCATTAAAGTCTTAACTTCTTTAACATTACTTTTCATTAAATATCATACTTCTATGGGAACAATTATAAGCTTTCCATAATTAATTCCCCCCCTTCATTTATATTTTATAAAACATTAACTAATTAAAATGTTCCTGTTCCTTCCTAATTCAATTTTCTCATTTATTTTATTTCACTTATTTTATTCACAAACATTTCACTAAATTACACTAACTATTTTATCCCTCATTTTGATCATACATTGTTTCCAATTTTTTAAAGTTATTTCTATTACTAATATAACAATACAATCTTATGTACCTTTACAGAATCCCTTTTTCAGTTAGATTTTCACCCATTATCTCTAAATAGGTCCTGTTTCTCTATATCTTGCTCCAGTCCTTTGTAACTTCTTTTCCTTTCCTTCTTCCCTCTCTTCTTCTCTCTCCCCTTTTTACCCCCTTGTCTCTCTACCTCTATTTCTCTCTTCTGTATTCCCCTTTTCTGTTGCTTTCCAGTATTATACTTATTTTTCAAATTATTTTTCTTTTCTTTGGTTGTTTTTTAAAATCTTAAATTCTCCATTCTCTTCCCCACCTTTCCTTTTTCTTCCCCACATAAAATTACTTGTTCATTAAAGATGGCTTCTTCTTTGTCCCAGTCTTCTTGTTTTGCAGTCTTTTGTTGTTTCTCATAGTTACAAATCTCCATTTCTAAGAATTGAAAAAACGAAGCCAAAAGAACCCTTCCCTTCTTGTGCATCTTCTTTGTACTTTTTAAGTTCCATTTTCAATTCATCCAGAAGTGGTGCCATTGTATAAATTTTTAAGCAACCACCCAATCAATTTTAGTCATTCAAATGTAATAACCAAGAATCCAAAACTCACCAAATAATCCAAATACACGCAAGCTGTTTCTTTTTTGCTCTTTTTTTTTTACTTTCTCTTCTTGGGGTTACTATTTAGTTGCAAAGTTTCGGTTAAAATGTATCTTTTAGAAGTCTTGTAGAAGTTTTACTGTAGATTCTTTTTAATTCCTGGCAGTCTCCTCCCTCTTCCAGATCCTGCCCTTATTTTTTTCTCTCCCTTCCTGCTTATGAAAAAAAAAAATTAGTGTCCAGAAATCTTTATTATTCCTTTGGCATTTTATTTTATTTTTGGCTTAATTGCCTATTGATGTCAAAGTGGATTTTTCTGGTTTCTTATTTAAGTCTCTTAGTTGTCAGTATAGGGAAGGAGAGAGAAGGAAAAAAAAGCCAAACCTTTCCCTTTTTACTTTCCTTCACTGCTTCTGACTCTTCTTTGGGAGCGATGTTATTTTTTTGTAAGTTTAAATTCCAGGGTACCTTAGTTGTTGCTTTCACAATTTAACCCGGTCAGCCAAAACTTTCTCTTCTTATCTTCCTCCTGCACATTCTTTTCCAGTCGAGTTCTTCTTTGTGGTGGCCATTTCTGACCACCTCTGCAACCGCCTTCAGGAAAGGGAAAATGCAGCTCTCCTCAACCCTGCTGGCAGTCTCCCCCCTCTTCACCACCTCTACAGGGTGGCTTAGCCCTGAAACCAGCCGGCTCGGGGTGCTCCATTGGCAAGCCCAGACTGAAACCGCGCACGATTGCAGATTTCTGTCTGTTGCCAAAGAGACTTCAAACCGGAAGGCGATAAATCCATAATTCTTCATAAAGTGGGAAGTTCCAAGCTTGGTGTATATAATTCAAAAGTTTAAATCAAATTATCTTTGAAATATGTATTGAGTTTTATATTACCTTATGGACATTAAACTCAAATCATTCAATAGTGAGGAGAACCCATATGATATAAATGTGTCCTCAATCATTTTACACTACCAACAAAATGGCATAGACTGAAAACCCTTTAAACATTTGGGATGTGCTGCAAATGTAAAAAGTATTATTTTGCTTTACTGTACAGTGCAGGGATACTTCTTCATATGATTTGGGCTTGTCACACTATTTATTAGATGTTAAATTACTTTTGCTTTATATCCATATGTTTACAAAGTTTTAAGGATCATCAACAACTTACTTAATATTCTTTAAGATCTCCATTTGTTAATTTTATTAAGAGCAATTGCATTCTCTTTGCTGATGATGTAAAGTTATTCAACATCATAGGCTTCATAGGATTCAACATCGACTATGTATCAGATTGGTCAAACAAATGGCAACTTCAAATCTCAACAAATAAATGCTCTGTCTTACATATTGGCAAAATATATATATATCAGAAAATAAAATACAAGCTGAATAGTCAAGACCTTGTTGATGATCCAAACTCTGTAAAAGACCTTGGAGTACTCATCTATAATGATCTAAGTGCTAGAGCTCACTGTAACTACATAGCCAAAAAGGCATTAAGAGTTGTTAACCTAATCTTACATAGCTTTTTCTCTGGTAATATTACACTAATAACTAGAGCATGCAAAACATTTGCTAGACCAATACTCAAATACAGCTCATCAGTCTGGAACCCACATTACCGTATCTAATATTAACACAGTTGAGAAAATCCAGAAATATTTCACAAGAGTTCTCCACTCCTCTACTCATTGCAGAATACCCTATGCCACCAGACTTGAAATTCTAGACATAGAAAACCTAGAACTACGCTGCCTTTGGTCCGATCTAAGTATAGTGTATAAAATCATACATTGCAATGTCCTACCTGTCAATGAATATTTCAGCTTCATAACAATACAAGAGCAAACAACAGATACAAACTCAAGGTTAATCACACCAAACTTGATTGCAGGAAATACGACTTCAGCAACAGAATGGTCAATGTCTGGAATACTCTACCTGACTCTGTGGTTTCTTCCCCAAGCCCCAAAAACTTTAACCTTAGACTGTCTACCATTGACCTCACCCCTTTCCTAAGAGGCCTGTAGAGGGCATGCATAAGCGCACCAAAGTGCCTACCATCCCTGTCCAATTGTTTCTTTTATTTTTCTTATATGTATCCATGTATTCATAACTATGTTTTTACTTATACCTATTATCTTGTAAGAAATTGAGAAACCAAATAAAATAAATAAAATGAATAAATTTAATAAGAGATGTTCCCATTCTTCATTCCAGAGTTCTAGAATTGAATGTATTTAGTATTTAAAAAGAAGAAGAAGATATATAATCATACAGTTGAAAAATTGAAGGACAGTCACACAGAAAAAGATTAAAGGAAAGAAATTCCTTAGAATACACAGGAGGGTCGTGGATGAGTATTTGATTCATTATGAGAGTTATCTCTATAGTGAACATTCTCAGGAGGCAGCATACGATGTACAGTCGCCTTCATCTTTTGACAGTTCCATTTTCAGTAGCATTTCTAATGCAGACTGCCTTGTTAGCTTCATAAAAATGATTGATTGCACTAGATTTATAGGGATCCAAAGTGGTACACTTGGTACCCCTTTCTTCAATTCTCCCCTGCAGATTTTACTAAAATGGGAAAACAGATCATTCACACCAATGATCTGTTGTTTACATTCTCAGGCAAACTGCATGAATATAACTAACACGAGCTGAGCTTTATTTGAAGGCATGTTAACTTCACTGTCAATATTTATTTTTATTCTTTACATGATAATACCATACTTCTTGACTATTCCTAATACACATTGCAGTTGTTCTCTATGGATCTGTGTTTACTGTGTGTATTGTTACAATGGTATCCTGACTTGATTGGACAGATGTTACACAATATATGTAATCTCAGAGAATACAAACATTAGGGAATACAAGCAATTAGAACAAGCCATTTTGCAACTGCACTATATGTCTTAATTATAATCATATTGCCAAACACACAAACAGTGTCCTATAAGTACATCATTTTTTAAAAAAATCCTTCCCCCATTGCACATTATAATTTCCTTTTCTCAAAAGAAATTATACAGTATTCCTTTTGGGCAAACAATTCTTGAGCAAACAAGATTTTTTTTCTCTGCAGAAACATTATCCTCTGAGATAATTTCCTAAAGAAATCTTTCGGATGCCACCACGGCAAATTCTTTTTTTAAAAAAATATTGCTTAACTGAGTAGGAAAAAAAAATCAACGCTAAATCATTTTCATGGGTTTTAGCCATATGGGGGCGTATTAAAATAGGCTTTTATTTGTTTGCCTTGTTCTTTTTCTTTTCCAAATTGATGGATTATGCACTTGCTCCACTATCTTGATTTCTGCCAGTGGTGTCAAATGGTAGTCAGACATGATAAGCCATGTAATTCAGTGATATTGCCTACTTCACTATGACACCTGATACTGCAGCCCCTTTAATGGATATGGAATAGAGCTCATGCTGAAACTTGTCACACCCTGAAGCAGAAGAGAAAAAGCATTACTTTTCTCACAAGTCACTTGTTCAGAGTTGGGTCACTGTGTCTGGCTGTGAATACATCACTCTGTTTCTTCTTCTTGTGGCACTTTCCCATCATGTCTGATTATGAGTTATTTGCACTGAAGTCAGTTTAAGGGAGTAAGCATCTCTGCTTGCAAATTGTTAAATGTCTTTTCTCATCCTGTTCTCCTTTTCTTTCTGATGTAACTCAGTGGTGGGATTCAAAATTTTTTACTACCGGTTCTGTAGGTATGGATTGTTGGGTGTGGCTTGGCTTGGTGGGTGTGACTTAGTGGACATGGCAGGGGAAAGATATTGTAAAATCTCCATTCCCACCCCACTCCAGGGGAAAGAAACTGCAAAAATACTTATCCCACTAACCTGCTTTCCAGCTCCATTCTCTTGTGCAGGTCAATGAAAGAAGACCCAGCCAATCATCTGAGACTTGGGAGGCAGAGAATAGATGGGGGCAGGGCCAGTCAGAGGTGCTATTTGCCGGTTCTCTGAACTACTCAAAAATTTCCACTACCGGTTCTCCAGTACTGGTCAGAACCTGTTGAATACCACCTCTGATATAACTGTTTTACTACTATTAATTTAAAAAGAGGCAGGAAAATATATGTATGTAAAGAGAAAAATAATATGAAGAGACTAAGAAAAGCAAGAAACTTCTGTAATTATTAGAATATGGTCTTGGTGGAGGAGTATGGCCCTTATTCTGGAACAGATTCACTACTGTGATATAAACAATATGGGGGAATATGATGATGGTAGTAGTGGGATGTGACTGAATATTTTCTTTTTAAATATGTTTAAACTTATTCATTACAAACGTTCACCAATCCTCTAAGTATTGTGAAAAATATGAAAAGCCTTAATAAAACTATTCATAGCATAGAAGCAAAACTGTATCATTATAACATACATATAAGATACAAACTCAAGGTTAACCGCACCAAGCTTGATTGCAGGAACTACGACTTCAGCAACAGAGTGATCAATGTCTGGAATACTCTACCTGACTCTGTAGTTTCTTCCCCAAACCCCAAAAACTTTAACCTTAGACTGTCTACTATTGACCTCACCCCTTTCCTAAGAGGTCTGTAGGGGGCGTGCATAAGCGCACCAACGTGCCTACCGTCCCTGTCCTATTGTTTCTTTTATTTTTCTTTTATTTTTCTTATATGTCATGTATTTCATGTATTCATAACTATGTATACACTTATACTTATTATCTTGTAAACAATTGACAAATAAAATAAAATAAAAATAAATAAAAAAACATCCAGTATTGGTTTTATATCATGTTCAAATTCCATACATTAGTACTTACATACCAGGAATCAGTTGCAAAAAGAAAATATTAAAAAGAGATTGAAAAAAAATCTTAATATAGATTTGTATAGAATGTCAAATAGGTTGGATAATATCATTTGGTCTGATATTCATCCAGGGTTTTCTTGTAAGCTAAAAATCATATAGATGTAGACCTGTTAGGGTGATAGAAATGATTCCATGTTTTGAAAATCACACCTGAAATATTAAAATATGCTTTGTTGATATCCAATAGGCTGTGATATAAAGTAAGATAGACATTAAAAACCAGGGACATAATCCCTGAAGACCTTTATAAGGAAATTACTATAGATCAGTGATGGTGGACCTTTTGTGTGTGTGTGTGTGTGTGTGTGTGTGTGTGTGCTGAAAGTGTGTGCATACCAGCATCCACAATGAAATGTGCCCTGCCCCCCGTTACATGCGTGGCCAACAATCTTGCCCTGCCCAGTTATTTGTACTGTGCATGCGCGGGTGTCCCAGCTGATTTACAGCCCGTTTGAGGCCATTTTTTCACCCTCTCGGAAGCTTGAGGGAAGCTTCTGTAGCCTCAGGAGGCCAAAAAATGGGCCTTCCGGAAATACCAGAAGTGCCTGTTTTCAGCCTCTGTAGGGCCTCTGGAGCCCACAGTTGGCCCTTTTTGTCCTCCTGGAGGCTCAAGCCTCAGGAGCCTCAGGAGGTTGAAAATGGGCCCATTTCAGCACTTCTGGTATTTCTGGAAGACCCGTTTTTTTGGCCTTCTGAGACTGCAGAGGCTTCCCTCAAGCCTCTGGGAGGGTGAAAACAGCCTCAAATGGGCCAAAGTCAGTTGGGAGGTGCACACATAAGTTTGGCAGGGGATCATGTGCCCACACAAATGGCTCTGTGTGCCACCTATGGCATGTATGCCATAGGTTCACCATCATGCCTATAGATGGCTTTTTTCCCTATTATTATAGTTGTTTTTCACTCACTCAGTAATAAGCAGAACCACCGTATTATGAAATTTCATTCCTAACCTTCAATGGCATTTCAGAACAATATGGAGCTTGATAGTATCAAAAGCTACTAAGAAGCCCCAATACATTGGGAGACCTGTTCCATGTCCAGGTCTCATAAAAGTCATCTAATAGGACAACCAATGTAATTTCCATTTCATGCTGTGGAAGAGCATACGTAAGAAAACTGAAAGCATTTGTGACACCTTTCCTTCCCATTTGAGTTTTTTTGCCTATTGTCAGCACAACAGAGTTGCTGATTAAACAACAACCTTGAAAGGTGTAGGAGGAGAAAAGATGAGATGCTGTGCAACTTTTTGAATTTCTAAAGACATCATTGAACAGAGAAGTGCAGCAGCAAAAAGACATGAACTTTTCCTTCAGAGGGAGTGGAGCAAACAAACAAAACTATAGAGATCCAGCAAGAAAAAGCACAATTTGGCAAGGTGCCAGCAGTAACAACATACTTGTTAGCTGTAACAACAGAGAAGAAAAAAAAAACCACAGAGAAATTAAGACAGAGAACAGGTTCTGTAAGAGGAAAACATTGCTATGCATTAGTAGCAGTGAATAGTACAGAAGTAATAGTAATAAAGTGCAGAGACAATTGTAATAGTAATAGTATAGAGGTAATAGAAGTAGAAACTGTATAGATATAATTGTAATAATATAGAATAATACATGGTAATAATATAGAAACAATAGCAGTAGATAAGAATATGGAACAGAGGTAATAGGAAGCAATTACACATATATTTGTAAGTCTTACGCATCCAAAGACCAGAGCTTTTGTGTCTCTCTTGAATCTGGGTCAATCTAATTGGATATGCTTTAAAAAAAATGCATCACATTCCCAAGTCAAAAACAGATTGTCTCCCCTAAAAAGAGAAAATAGGAGATTATTAAATAAACTGGATCTATATCCTCAGGAATATATCTACCTAACTGTTCCAACAGCTCACCATGGGGAGTAGTATAGAATACATACATTTGTGGCATAATATATTTCATAGAACATTTTTGTCATTTTTTCAGAATCAACAAGCCAACTTGAATCCCAGATAAATTTATGGACACTATCACACCCATTTCCTTTGACACCATCCAACAAAATCCAATCAAAAAGAGGTTTTATTCATAAAATGCTATTCAAGAGCTTACAATTGTGGTACAGCCAAATCAGTGGTGGGATTCAATTTTTTTTATTAACAGTTCTGTGGTATGGCTTGGTGGGCATGACAGGGGAAGGATGCTGTAAAATCTCTAGTCAGAGGTGGTATTTGCCGGTTCTTTGAACTACTCAAAATTTCTGCTACTGGTTCTCCAAAATTGGTCAGAACCTGCTGAATACCACCTCTGAGCCAGATGTTCACACTGGTTATCTTAAAAAGCCCAGTGGAACACATTTTGCTGATGCCAAAAGACTATAGAAATAAATAATGACTTTTAAAGCAATCCTGAATAACATCAAGACACAAGCCTATAATTTCACACATGTCAAAAGCTTTATTTTTCATTTTAAATTATGAATCATTTAATGGTTATACAAGTTCCCCACATATTCTACCAAGCTTCATATACTTATTCAAACAGCAGGAATCAAGAGATTCTATATTAAGTATAATAACTGCAGAATTACAGTGTCAAATTTATAGACCAAAAGGATAATGACCCTGAAAAAAATATTATAAATTGAATGAATCCAAGGCAACATCTTCTGGTTGTATATATGTGTGTTTTCAGAGATTCTTATTTAGCCACTCAATGTAGTTGTTAGCTATTCTGTGTCCTGTATTTAAGGCAAAAGGACCTGAAAGAAATGTCATGCTACCATGAAAAGCATCGTCAAAATGTTCATGTGCTACTTGAACTCCTGCTTCCCTAAGACGGGAAGCATAAATGATTCCATCATCCCTCAAGATATCATATTGACAAGTGAGGATATATGTAAGTGGTAAGCCCCGAAGCTTGATGTCCTCAACTAAAAGTGGTGCTATCCTTGGATCCACAAAATCTTGATATTTGGGTCCAATTTTGGAATTTCTATGTGATGGGTCAGTATAAACATGACCTTTTTTAAATCTTTCAGGTAGCCAGTTACTCCAGTTTACAAATGTAAACAAATGGTTGTACTCTACAGGAACATGTTGGTTGGTCTCTAAAGCTTTGAGAAAAGGGTCATCTGTTACAATATATTCACTGAAGAATCTGATCATTAAGGCTTTTGGCAGAATTGGCATGTTTTTATTATCTTGATAGGATGGCAATTCCACATCAATAATTTGAAGACCAGGGTATAATAAAGCTTGAACCTTGAATTTAGCTTTGACGTCAGGGTCATCTAGAAGCTAGAAAAGAAAAGTATTTATTAGAAATATTTTTCCTATGAAAGATGGACTATTTAATATGTTCCATATTTCATAACGTAAGCAAAGCAGTCATTAAAATGTCAAAGCTTATACATTTTCTATCTCTTTTATTCAAAACCATTACTGATATGTTTTTCACAGTATTTGTAATCTGCCACTTTTCTACAGCAATGACTTTGCAATAAAATTGCAAATAAAATACTGGAAGATATTTTATTACACTTGCAATTCAAACATATCTTGAGAACTTCAGTATGTTCCAATCTTATTCATCAATGAATATAATTTAAATATTCTTTATTATTACTCTGTGGAGTTTAGAAGTTTTAGGAGTTATCTGATTCTTTTTCAGTTCTTTTTCATAGTCAAAATAGGCTGGGTAATTTAGCCATCAATTAAAACTCTCATCCTTGTAAAGTACAAGTCATGTCCGACTCAGTATACAAATATTGTCTCAAAAAGTGTCTTCTTATTCCCCCCAAATTATTTCCTCTTGATAAATGTTTGTTGGTTTGTCTTATGTCACTCATTGCTTATATGAACATGTTAAATTTACTTTGATGGTGTTGTTGAGCTTGCTTTATTCTTACAATGGGACTGAAGTTACATCTTTCCTTTATATTTAGGCCTCTATGGCTTCTTAATATGGAAATGCTCCATGGTAAAGTATACAGGCAGTCCTCAAGTTACAACAGTTTGTTTAGTGACTGCTAAAAGTTACAATGGCACTGAAAAAAGTGACTTATAACTGTTTTTTACACATATGACTGTTGTGTCAGGATAATGTGATCACTTTTTGCAACCTTCTGACAAGCAAAGTCAATGGGGAAGCCAGATTCACTTAATAACTGTGTTACTAATTTAACAACTGAAGCGATTCACTTGACAACTGTGGCAAGAAAAGTTATAAAATGGGGCAAAATTCATTTAACAATTGTCTTGCTTAGCAATAGAAATTTTGGGCTCAACTGTGATCGTAAGTTGAGGACTGCCCGTACTTCTCTTGAGATTTAAGACTGGAGACAAACCCAGATTTCAATCTCCTGGACACAACCTCCCTCAATCACTTCATAATTAAGGTACATAAAAGAACAACACAGCAGATAGCAATTTCTCCTTTTTCTCTCTAAGAAAATTCAAAAATATGCAGATGAAATTTTTGCTCAGCATTAATTTATAAAATATATGTCAGATCCTACTTCTTTATAAGTACAAAGTCACTTCCATTTCAATTCTTATTGAAATTTCATCTTTTTAATGCTTGAATAAATGTAATAAATCAAACACGTAATGAGCAACTATATCAAATAAAATGTAAGAATCGGAATTGTTTGTTTGTCATGTCGTTCACAGCTCACATGTTAAATTTACTTTGATGGTGTTGTTGAGCTTGCTTTATTCTTGAAATGGGGCTGAAGTTACATTTTTCACAATGAAATAACCATTGACAAGGTGCTATCTAGTGGATTTCCTCCTGAATCAGTTTTCTTCTTGGGCTTCGTTGAAGCCATGGTAGATGGCCTGCATGCCATTTCTTGCTCTGGGGCAATCAACAAACTAAAAATCTAGGACTTTCTTTTAAAATGATAGATAACCAGTTTTACCCTTCTAATGTGAAAAGTCCCAGCAGTTGCCCTGATTGTTAATTGCTGCAGTTAGTTCTTATTTATATCCCAAGGTATTAGGTTACATGATAATTTCAGACAGTTGGGGTTGAATTAACATGCATAATTCTATGATCCTCCATTCTGGACTCCTTAGAAGATCCTGAATCTTTTGGGGTAACTGAAAATTGTGGCTTCCTAATCTTAGGTATCCAGTGTGAAAAGCCCCAAGGTACCTAGCATCTGGTTAGCTTCAGATAACAGAGGTTAATGACATGTGTAATTCCATTTTGGATTTATTACTTTCAAATGGGTAATTCTTACCTGCTGGGTTACAGCTGCAGCTAAGTTACCTCCTGCACTGTCTCCTGCAATGCCTATACGGCTTGGGTCTACAGTATATTTCTCCAGAATGCTGCTTTGTAGAAAGTATTTTGCTACCGAGTACACATCTTCAAATGCAACTGGGAACCGATATTTTGGAGCTAGTCTATAACTTTTTGGAATTGATTAAAAAAGACAATGACAAAAAATAGATAAATTTCCTGTGTTGGTAAAACAAAATTAATTTATCACTAGATTTATACTATTGATACTAGATTTTAAAAGGTGATTTCCTTCAATATAGAATTTGCTTCATTTTTTTTGAACTCCTGACTTAATGATCAATAAAAAATGATTAATAAAATTTCTAAATGATCAATAAAATTTCTTTCCCTTTTACTGACTAACTCTAATCTGGTCTGTTTTATCAATAGCTTCATAGGAAGTTATGCTTAATGGAAGCTATAAATTATATGGAATAATCTGAGACAGAATAATCTTTAGCTTTGAAAAATACCATTAGCTTTTTTTTAAAGGAGCTGCTAAGCAAGATTGATGTAATAATCTGTGGGAAATACCCTTAAGAAAGAGAAAGAAGAACCACAGCCCATAGATAAGAGATAAGAGACATCTCAGCCCACAGAAGGAATGGGATGTGGAAAGCATCTCAGAAAGGACCATCCTGGTTCCTTTGAAAGTAAAGGCAACAATGGGCAAAATGCAAGATTATGCTACTATAACCTTGCAATAATGGTAGTGTTACTACTCATAGTGTTGGTTTCTTGTTGAATTACCACAAAAGGCTAACAATTGGGATAGTTATATTTTTATATGGTGAAATGGTGATTTAGTCTGTTGAAATTATTTGTGCATTTCAGTTTATGTATTTAAGTATTTTGTACCATCTTCCAATCATATTCTGTTTGTTTACTCTTTGTAAAAAGATAAAAGACAGTAAATGTAAAACTACATTAATTATCCATTATAAATATGAAACAATACTTAGAGCAAAGCATATCCAAGGAGGTATAATTTAGAAATCAATAACAATATAAATGGGGCTTCATGCTAGTTTGTGCTATTACTAATCATTATTTTTTTTGTTTGTAGAAAAAGACTAGGAAAATATTAATGAACAAAAATGTATACTTCAAACACTATTCTTACTCAACTGACACCACTACAGCACTTAGTCTTTCTGACGTCCATCTTGATAAAAGGTCATAGGATTTCATGGCTGTGAAAAATAAGTGGCAAAGCATGTTTTATTACTCTTGCAATACCAATACACAGTACATGCTTCAAAACCAATATGGAACAAGGGCTTTAGACTAGCAGAAAAGTGAGCCTAGCATGTCACCATAGAAAACTAAGAAACATCAAGCTCCTTTTATGAATTGCAAAAATATTCCTGCCTCATGTTCATGGGAGATCTGAAGTCCTAAGCCTACACAGTTCTAAGGAGCTGTTTTGAATTTCTTTTGGAAGGGACTTTCTGAAAGTTTTCCATGAACCTCTAATCCAATGTTTCCCAATCTTGGCAACTTCAAGATTTGTGGGTGCCAATTCCCCAAATTCTACTGGCTGAGCAATTCTGGGAGTGGAAATTAATTTTGGGAGCACCATAAAATTGCGTGGCAGAGATAAATGGCTCTAATCTTTTACTATTCAGATATTCCTTGGAATGACACTCCTCCTGCTGAGGCTGCCAAGAAAAACTACCAGAGTAAAGAAGCAAGTAGTCAACAGGATGTGAAGATCTTTTTAAAGGGGTTTTTAACATTCCCATCTTTACATTGGAGTAGGAATACTTTTTCATTGATTAAGCACAGTTTTAATGTGCCTGGGGATATCTTCCTTTATCTTTGTGAAGCTCAGCGTTCTATCTGATTTAAAAGGAGTAGGATTTTTTTGTTTTTTTCTAATGGAAAACTAACATGCTACAACAAGGTAACAGCCTCCTTTATGTTTGAGAATGCTGCTTGGTGTTACGTCCCATAAATATCTCTAGGAAATTAAAATAATGGGATGTCAGCAAGTTAGTACTTTGTTTCCCACTTCTCTCAAATTACATTGTAAATTAAAATTGGCAAGCAGATAAACTGGCAAGAGGTAGAGAGGTTGGGAGGACCAACCTCTTCAATTTACCTTTTGACAATTGTAAATCTTGTACCTTCTATGTGATTCATTTTGTAAGAATCATCAGGACGTTTTTTTAAAAATTAATTAATTAACCACTGACTCAAGAAGGTTGGATATTTCTATTATACCTCAATGAACACTGATGTCCCTGGGACATCAGAATAAATAGATACATTTTTTTATTTTAGACATTAATCAAATATTCCACATTAGTAGAATAAAATACTTATGCTTACTTGCTGATCCTATACACCATCCACCTCCATGGATAAAAATCACTGCTCTTTTCAAGACATTTGACTTCTTTATAGGAATGTAAAGACGTACTGGAACATGGCTAAAGTCTGTGTCTGTTACAATAACTTTTTCATCAGATGTAGGTGCCGTATATTCAGCAATTGTGTGCAGATTTATAACATCCATATAGTGTGCAAGATTCAACTTCTCAACAATTGTGGCCTGCAAAGCAAAAGAAATGTTAACATCCTTGTGCTAAGCAAGGGCTTCTAATACTATAAACTCAATTTCTTTTTCCATAAACCAGTGTTTGGCCACCATCTGGCCAGCAATTGCTAGGAGCCAAACAGGCGATCCATCAGAAGGGGCTCAGGGAACAACAAGAAAGCACCTGATTGGAATCAACAAGGACCAGAAGACAGTTCATGAGATAATCTAGCACCCATTCAGTAAATATACTGAAAAACACTGATATACACCACAGTGGTGGGATTCAAATAATTTAACAACTAGTTCTCTGCCCTAACGATTTCTTCCAACAACCAGTTCACCAAACTTCTCAGGAAGTTTGTTAAATCTGGGAGGATGGGTCCAAGAATGGAGACAAGACTCAGATAGCAACAATAGCTCTTTATTAGTGACTTCAGATCTGAGCGAAATATCCCAGCCGCAGCAGCCCCTTATATAGGGCTGGCTGCGGCTAGGCAGCCAATGACGGCGATTTGAGTTTGCCGTGCTTGGCTGGGCCAATCGCGGCAGCCCGTTTACTAGCCAATCAGATCAGTCTGCGGTGACCAATCACGATCCGCTATTCGCGGGCCAATCAGAGTTGCAGGCTTTTGAGCCTGCTAGTCCGGAACAAAGTTAACAACTGGTTCTCTCGTACTGGTGCAGAATTTGCTGAATCTCATCACTGATGCACCAGACACCAGATGTGATGGAGGAAAATATCCACAAAAGCTTTGGAGAAAAGTATCATGCAAGAAAAAGAATTATTTTTGCTTCAAAGAAAGACCAGTATCTGTTGCCCTGGAAAGGACACCATGAGATACTCCAAGGAGATTTTGAAAGGAATTCATGGCAATGGAGCCCATCATTTCAGGCACCTGCAGATACTAGAAGAGGGAGAGAAAACAGGGAAGTAATAAAATAATAAAGCCTACACTCACAAACAAAAAAATCTCCACACCACAAGCCAGGCAAACACCTGGGCACAAACAGAACCCCCCCCCCCCCATACCTCCAGCTCAAACACACCCAGATGAAACCTAGCTTCCTAATAATGCTTTTAAAGTTGTAGCAACGTTTCAGCAGAATCTCATCTGCCATTATCAGGCTTCTGTATTGTGTTCGTCTGTGAGTCAGGCTTTTGCAGTGGTTTCAGTTTTAAATTTGGGGCTAGCCTACTGCTGTGCCAGAATGGTTGTTTCTTCAATCCTGATTGGTTGGGAATCTTCGTCTGTGTTTATTGGTCTTGGAGTTTGCTGTGTTTTGCTTGATTGGTGTTTCTAATACCTTCTGTCTGTTTTGTGGCTCTTTTTGTCTCTTGATTGGCTGGCAACATTGTGTTCCTTTATTGGAGGCCTTTTGTGCAGCTTGGCTCTGAGTAAATGGATGGCTATCATTTGTTAGGAAGCTAGGTTTCATCTGGTGCCTGGTTGGGGTGTATTTGAGCTGGAAGTATCAGGGGGGATCTCTTTGTGTCCAGGTGTTTGCCTGGCTAGTGATGTGGAGATTTTTTTGTTTGTGAGTGCAGGCTTCCAAATGATTGACAGTCTGGTGGAATCATCTCTTCTATTCATGCTTTCAGGTCTTTTTTCAATCTCTATGGCTTCTCTGATGGTTCTGTAGCTGGGGTTTTCTATAGTGGCTAGGGTTTTGGTGCCATTGAAGTTGATGCTATGACCTGTGGCTTTCATGTGTTGGACTAGTGAGGAAGTGAGGAAAAATGCAGTCAAAAAGCTGGAACACACACACACACACACACACTGCCCATGGATGCCCATCAAGCCTTTGTGTAAATTTCTTGACACAAACTGCTTTACTTAACTCTATTCCCACTTAGTCTTACTTTGAATTGTATTTTTCTTCCCTGGTCTGCCAAATGACTCTATTCTAGTTTTTATCCTGGCTTCCTTTTATGCCTTATTATCATGATCTCCTGAAACATGACAGGTATTTCAGGTGACCTGAGAGGTAGTTTGGCCTAGTAAAATGGCTTCAGCTTGTACTTAAAAAACACTGACCTGGGCTGAAAAAAGAACAAATGTAGGAAAAGGTTTTGCAGTTACATAAAGCAGAAATGAAATCCAAGAAAAATTGAGAAATGTGGAAGAAGCCCTGCAGGACTAATGATTACTATATTTGCTACTATTAGATAAGGCAAATAGTATTCTAGGTACGACCAAGGGGAGGGTATTGTTGCTATGGAACATAGTTATTTGACTACACTTGTAACATTATTCTGCAAACTGCACTTGCCAAACAGGTAGAATTGTGTGTTCTCCCTCAAGCAGTCAGAATAAACTCCACTTCCTGAAAAGGGTAAGGTATTTGTTTTCTTTCCCTTTGCAGGCACCTACCAGCAGCTGAAAACTGATATGTTGTAGATGCAATCCCAGCAAAGGTTTTTGCACACCTCAACAGAAACTCAGAAGGCTGCTCATGGAGCAGCATGCAAAAAGACTAATCCATTTCAGTACACTGGGTGGACATGAACAGCTGAAATGCAGAAACAATGTATATTAAGCAATGACTGTTAAGATTTCCCTACAGATAAGAGTGTAATTAAGAAAATATTAGAATGTGCAGAAATGGATAGACCAATGCTTACTATGAAGGACAAAGAAGAAACTGAATATTTGTTGATATGGCATCTATTTTATCAATGGTTAGATAAAAGAAAGAGAAGTTAGAAATGTGGGGACATAAAAAGGATAAATGTTAAAAAGGTAAGTTAAAGTAGGTAAGTTAAATATTATTGTTATTATAGTATTAATATTATTGTGATGAACACTATTGTAAACACTTTGATTATGGTTGCCTAAAAACAATTGTACCCAGACTGTTTAATGGAAATTGAATTTTTATATGTTATAAAAAAAAATTAAAAATGAGGGAGGAGACATTTCCCCATTTGAGATGACTTGTGGAGGCCAATGAAATGAAAGTAAGGGCTTCCCATTCTGTATGCAGGCACAAAATAAAATAGACAAAATACATTTCATGCTTTACCAATTAAGCATTGCAATCTGGAAATAATGAGATGGTAAAAAAAAGGGCAAGAATTTACTCAGTTCAGCAAACAGTTCCATAAGATAAGAAGTGAAAGAAGTAGTTTTCTTTCTTTTTTCCCCTAGCATTTTCCCCCAAGTGCACTGTCTGATTTATTCCTGATCATCCAAGAATTGCTCCATTTAGTTACAGCAGGAATTGATCACACAGCTGACTTTCATGTCTAAGACTGGTCTGCAATTCAATCTCCAGGTTTTTAGCCTAGTGTCTTAACCATTAGACCAAACTGGCTTTCTTGAGTGTCTGAAATATACTATATATCCAATATAAAAAAGGCATCCTGCTCAGAGTCTAATGTTCTAGAAGAAAACGTTTTGTAAAAGGATAAGTTTCTAAAATATAGAAAAGAAGTTGCTCCTGTTTTTATTATACTTTTAATATATGAGATAATTATATCCAGAAAAGGAGTAGAAAAAATGCATACATTCCATGTCTATTTTCCCCTTCTCTCCCCCCGCCCCAATAATATTCAGTATCTGCTTTCAATATGATATGTCTTCATTTTACATGTACTTCATTCTATACTTCTTTTACATGTTCTTCATTATTGCTTGTTGTTTTCTCCGGCATTATCTTATTTCCCTAGAAGCACAACTTTTATCTTCAAGCATTCTCAGGCATAAGCACAGGAAATAAATGTCTCAACTTACCACATGTCTTAGGCTTCTAATGGCGGCATCCAAAAGCAACACCTTCCAGGGTTCCTCCACATTCTCTGGTAAAGGTGTGTAAATGTAGTAGGCTATCAAAGTTGAAGCTACTAGAAGGTAGAAGAATTTTCCTCCCATATTTTCCTCCGTCTACTTTATTCAACCCTTGCTCTCACTGACTAATCTCAGAAGGATTGCAATACTGACAAATCAGCTGATCAAGCATTTCACTTGATCTTAATAGTAGTTAGTGCCAGAGGCACTTCAATAAATATTTACCAATCTTCAGTTGATAAAAACATTTTGCTTTGGTGATTCCAGGATGAGACAGTTCTTGATTATTAAAAATCTTCATTTTTTAGGGTAACTGTTTCTATATTAAATTTAAGGATTCCAACACACTTTCTTCACTTTACTCTGGAAATTGCCTTTGAATTGCATAACTGAAATTATAAGTTGCAAAGTTGCTGGAGAGAAAATAGAATTGCTGGATTTGCAGAGAAGAAATCAATAGAAAAATCATATGATTCAGATTAATAAAATAAAGATGCCATCACACTTAGCAGCTTTCTTGGTTACAATTATTAGTTACTGCCTTCTACTGGCTGTTCTCTTGCCTTTAATAAATAATGTGTAACATTTAATGAAAACATATCATTAAAATAAATTAGTTATTCAAATATATTTAATAATATGTTTTCGGATATCCTTTGCATTCTGCTAGCTAAGAAGAACTAGTTAAGAGCAAATTTACTTTGGTTGAATGATGATGATGATTCAAAGTTATGTGAAATCACCACTAATAGTTCTTTAGCTGGAGTTGATCTTTATTCATATTGAATTCTTCCCAAGAACCTAGGATGTCAATATATCTTGGCATAGTATATACATCAATTTAAGTAAAGTGCTCTTTGTGATTGACATAAATTTTGTCAACTGTATAGATTTTCTAAGTTCCACCCATGGCTTTCTGGTATGGCACTTAAAAAAATCCACATATTGATAAACTTTGATTTGATTGAATCTTGATTAACATTATTATTAGTTTGCCCAATTCCCTGTTACTCTGAGTGGTTTACAAATTTTTAAAAAATGTTCAAAGATGCCAAGAATAACAAAATCCAATGAAAACAAAGAAAATTCTAAAGGGGATTTAGTCAGCTTTCCCAAAGAGCCAAATCCTCAAAGACCTTTGAAACCCCAGTAGAATGGGAGGTGTTCAAACCTCAGGATGAATGTGAACTCTAATCATTGCAACAGAGAAGGCAGAATTCTGGATTCTGGAAATATGGCATTGTTTTGTCAAAGGAACCTGGAGTGTAGCAAACCTGCCAGACAGGATTGGGCAGTTTCTGTGGGAGGCAAGTGGTACTTCTATGACATGTAGGGCTTTGAGTCACACTAGGAAGCAAGCTGATAATTAGTGCAGCTCACAAAGCAGGGGCATTATATGGGCATACTGAGGCATGTCTATGCTACTGCATTCTGGACCAGTTGAATCTTGCAAGTAGTCTTCAAGGGCAGCCACATTGCAGCAGTCAAACCAGAAAGGATATGAGTGATTGTATGAGGTATCGCCTAATCTAGGAAAGAATGAAACTAGCACACCAAATGAAGTCTACAAAGGCTTTTCTGGCCAAGTCTAGGACAACTCATCATGGCCAACTCATCATAGGGCAACTCTTCATGGGACAATTCAATGCTATATTAATACTTTCATTCAGTTCATATCTTTGTCAACATTATTGTAACTTGTATTTCTAGATTGACTTTCTGTATTTTATCATTATTGGCCACTATTCTGTTGAAATTAATTTAACCACTGCTGGCATCTGCTTCTTAAGCAGAAGCTTTGATTCCAGGGAGATCCTGAAATTGCACAACACCTTGGATGGGTTATCTGATTTCTCTTTTCCCTCAACTATTAAAAACACAACTGCAATCAAACACACACACATGCACACATACACAAAAGTAAAAATTGTGTAATTTTTCCTCATGTATTTCAAATAATTTAACAAAGAAGAATTTAAACATAGGCCAGAATGTTTTGTTCTTCTCTGAAAGAAAGCTTTTTAATTTATTATTACCTTTATTGTCAGAGTACAACATGTGTACAATGAGATTGGCTGAGCGTCCTTTCATGCACCCCTCCCCAAAACAACTCACAGTGAAGACAGAAGTCCCTAACCCAGTCCCAATCTTATTACACTATGAGTTTTAATAAAACCATAATGAGAAAACATAAAGTACAGACAAATTAAAGCAGATATTTGTGGAGAGGTCTTTGCTGACAGCAATTTTGATGCTTTGCAAATAGTTATAAAGTAGCTTCCCATCTTGATAGTGACATTATTTGGTTGTTTATTCATGACAGCTATATTAGCAGAAAACATTTAGCTATAGTGAACTTTACTCAGTTAACCCAATTTTCAGTTTAGCTAAGACATCCTGTATTATTTATAAAAGGACAAATTCCGTTGGAAAGGACTATTTGCTTGTGACTGATAACTAAAACAGAAAAAAATTATTGACAACTTGCCCAATCCAGCGCCTTTTTTGAAGAGGAAGATTGTATGATATGCTGACAGTTATTGATTATATGCAATGAATGCAATTTCCTGCATTTGCACAACACTTCAAAACTTAACCACTTAGATTTAAGCTTGGATTTTCACAATGTCATTCCTAATGAGTCATTCTGCAAATTCCTTAATTAAATAAGGTGTCAGTATACAATATTGATATGCCCATTTCCTAAAGAAAATTTTGAGCCATTGACATCTCTGTATTTCATTTTTAATTGTGGCTTTGTAGAATAAAATTAAAAGATTGCCTTAAATTGGCAAATGGGAGGAATTTCTTCCAAGGAAACTCCACAGACATTCATAAGAGATCTTATAATCAATATGGTAAGAATACCTGCTCATAATGATCCCATGAATTGTGGGAGTAATGGTTAAATGAAAGGGGTTTTTTTAAGGCAAGGGTAGATTAATTGGTGAGAAATGAAATAATGTTAGCAAGATCATTTCTTCTTGGCAATGAATCATAAATGAAAATATTAAAATTAAATATGCAGATAACATTAACATTCCCCAAACTCACACAGGATCAAAAGGATTTGGTGCTCTTCCAGTGAGTTTTTGGATGAAAGCCACTGATTTCAAAAAGAGTACATTTGCTGTACAGCCGGCCAGATAATAAATAAAACATTAATCTTACTGATATTTGCCTTGTGTTGATGCTGTTGCCCTGGTTGCTATTTCTATGCAAAAAAGGGTTTTTTTTTAATACTCTACTTTTTTAAAAAATAGATACACCCAGGCTGTTGAAATGCACTAAGACACAAACACATATCTGTAGGTGTTGGAAGAATTTATAATGGGAAATGCTTCCTTCATGCTGAAAAAATTCTAAAAACTTATTGTCCCCAATTTAATAAAAATTCTCTCTCAACCACCAAGAGGCAGCATAATATCAGAAATAACCAGTTGCCTTTAACTGAAGTAAAGGCATTTTTAAAGTGTATTAATATTTCATTAAAAAATCTGTCAACAACCTTGATAGTTTTAGATAGCTGGCTAAATCCCTGAGCATATATTTTGAAGCTACCTTTGAACAGCAATGGCTGTGGAGAAGAAAAGAATGAAGTATGAACATCTGCCCCCAAGTTGTAATAGGAAATCTTTAAGGCAGCAGGAAGCAATCAAACACAGAGAGAGACTTAGAGGGAAAGAAGAAGAGTTTTTGATTTTATTTTATTGCCCAGTTTTCTTCCAAAGCAAGGTTTTCCCTTACTTTGGAAGCAAAGAAATCTTGCTTTGGTAGCAAAGCAAGATGACTTCACTCTCAATTTTACTCAGTGTTAATTTTAGATAGCATAGCTATTGTTCCTTTATTGTGCTTCTTTTCTTTTCAGTCTAGTGTCCATCCATTTTATTATATGTTAGTTCTTAATGAAGTCTAAAATTATAGATAATCATCATTTAATGACCACTTCTTCAACAACAGTTTGAAGTGCTACTTATGACTGGTCCTAAAGTTCTGACTGTTCCAGCAGTCCTGTGGTGACAGTCGCCATTTGCAACTTTCCTGCTATCTTCCTACAAGCAAAGCCAATAACTCACTTGCACTCTGCCATGCTAAGCAGCAGCTGTCCCCAGCTATGAAGGACTCCCATAGCTGTTCCCCCTATGTCTTGGCACTTGAACTCTGATAACACATTAAAATGCCTAGATCTCTAGATTGACTGGCAGGCATTCCTGTGTTTCTCACCAAAAAAAGGCAAAGGTTTTTAACCTTCTTTTGATCTTGCTCTCAAGAATATGAAAGCTCACTGATTCAGGAGTAGAGTGTTTATTTGATTTATCTCACCTTTAATATTTTATAAGTAATTTCAGCTTTCATGCCTAAAGTGAGATTAGAACTCACAGTTTCTAGTCCAGCACCTTAACCACTACATTAAACATCCAGAAAAGTCTACAATATTCCATTCCCTTTCATGTCCAAGACAGCACAAACCACCTCCAGTTCAGAGGATTTCCTTCTGGTAGGTGTGAGGAATAGCAGAGTCTTTCTAAGGAACAGGATAATCCAGAGAAGGTTGTGATAGGATGTCTAACAGATTCTGTGAACATGGACACCGAAGCACAACCATTTCAGAAGGAAGCAGGGCTGTTACAGAAAAGTTCCCCTGACACCAGGGAAGAGGGGAAAAGCTGAAAAAGAAACTTGGAATAATCCCACACATTAGTTACAATAGGATTGATTGAGCTGGATTAACTCTGGCAAGCTTTCAAAATTCCATTACCTTATACTACCAGCAATAAAGACAAGATTGTGTTATTATAACCCTATACGAAGAGTAGTTTTAGCATTCATCACTTTGGCTTCCAGATTGGTTCTGTCTTAAAATATTGACATCAATCGTGCAAGTCTGCAAGTACCTCCCCCCTCATTGTCTTTCTTTATATGAAACTTGGGAGGGTCAAGTCTGCAAATTACCTTTTTGCTTCAAACTTAGATTTCTTGGTCTTGGTTTTGGCTGTTCCTCCTGCTCCCCAATATTATTCACACTACCCATTACAGTAGCTGGCATTGAAATAGTTCATTCTGGATCTCATTTAATTATTTAATTCAGATATCTGATGACCCACAAACCCATCTCCATACAGATAGTTTTCAACTTACAATCATAATTAAGACAAGTATTATGGTTGCAATTCATGCTAGTCATTAAGAGGGTCGTCACATGACTGACCTGATTTTATGATATTTTTTGATGTGGTCATTAAGCAAATCACCATGGTTTTTAAGTGAATGCTATGGTTATTAAGCAAAGCCTTTGCCAGGAATGGGTAGTTTTTGTTTTTGAAATAAACACCAATTGTCAGCAAAAATAAAAAATTGTAAATCATGATCATGCAGCCTGGGATGCTATAAATGATGATAAATGCAGAGTGTTTGCCAAGCCAAACTCTTTGTGAACATTGGTCTGCAGCACATACACAAATTCCATGTTGTAGAACAGACAATAGATGATGATGAGCATTTGAATTTTCTACAGAATATATGCATATGGAAAAACTGATTTTCCAGGGATAAAGCTAATACAATCTATCATATTTGATAGTTATCTCATTTGTAAATTAATAAAGCGTGCCAGGATTGGCAATACAATGACAGGGAAGAAGTATGTGGAGTGTTGGAGCCAAGGGGCTGAATTTCACTGAGCAGGATAGAGTACAATTAAATATTTGTGCTTATATTCATTCATCATAAAAGCATAGAGTTGTAGAAGAATACTTAGCTTATAGAACTGAGTCTACCGCTGAGTGCAGGAGTTCAAATTAAGGCATTCTCAAGAGAGAGCATTATGACTTCTTCCTGAACACACCCAATGAAAGACAACCCACACTTTGCATTGCAGTTCGTTCCATTGCTGAACCGCTTTTATATTAAGAAATTTTTTTCTCTAACATTTAATCAGAATTTGAGTTTCTCCAAATTATACAATGGCCTGTGCTCTGAGATGATAGACAAGTTATCTTGACCTTCTATAATACTTTAGATACCTGAAAAAATGTCCCTTTCTTTCTTTTCCCTGCTAGTAACTCACACCCCCTTTTCCTTCTCTTAATTTCCTATTTTATTTTCTGTTCTTTGTATTTTATATAACAAAACAAATACAAATTTGATAGATATCTGAATGTTCTATATCCCTACACAGTTATTTTTCAATGAATAGAGTGGGAAAAGAGGAAATGAAAAGGTGATAATTCACATAAAATATTGTTGGGTATATGGATACACCAACCAGGTTTGGGTTGAATAAATATGTAAACCTAGGATTAAGTGTCTATGTAGCTTTAAGCAAGAAACTGCAATGTCATTGTGGGTGCGGTTGCAGGCAGTAATATAGGTAGGAAGGGAAACGTAATAGCCCTGGCTTCTGGATGCAACTGTCTGAGTCCCTGGCTTCTGGATGCACCTGGTTCTGTTCCTGGTCTGCTGCCTGCTGTGTTGGAACGTCTGTCTGCTTACTTTTGGAGGCTACTGTGCCAGATACCATTTCAACTGAACACAAGGACTGTTTGCTTGGTGAGCTGAGGATTCAGCGTTGTCTTTGAGAGAAAGGTATCGGGAGGAGAAGATTTACAAGCAGATAAGGACATTGTATTTACTGTTAATGGACTTGATAACTGGATGGATATACTGGATAATGATATATGGACTGAATGACACTTCTTAATCTCTGTGTGAATTAAATAACTATTTTAAAACCACAAACAGTGTTTTTGTCTCCAGTGTGTGTATACTCTTGGGCCCACTCTCTCTCTCATTTGCCTGCCTGGCTTGACTGCTGCTGCATACTCTGCTTGGGGGTTTATCCCCAAACACTAACATTGGTTATGGGCCCAGCAGTGAGCACAGTCTAACTAACCAGGATATAGCAGTGAGAGCTGGTGTGAGTTGCACATTACTGTAAATACAAACTGTTTGTTAAATAGTTGTTTATCACAAGAGCAATGGCACAAGTAAATTTGCCACATCTGTCCATGATATCCAGACTAGATGGAACAAACTATGTTTCATGGTCAATGAAATGTAGTTTGCTTCTACGAAGAGAAGGTTTGTGGGACATAATTACGAACCCACCAGACATATCTAACTTAAATCCTAATGATGAAGAGGATTATAAACTGATACAAGATTATGAACGAAAGAATGAACAGGCTTTGTGCATCATAGGTCTCACCCTGTCTGACCAGCAACTCATTCATATCCGTGGAGTGGAAAATGCTGCAGACTGCTGGAATAATCTCAAGAAGATTTATGTTCGAGACAGTGTAGGAGCTCATATCAATCTTACACGGAAGCTGTTTAGAACACATCTTGAGAAGAATGGAGACATGTTAACTCATTTAAACTGTATGAAAAGCATTTTTCAAGAATTACAAGAAAAAGAGCTTATCTTTAATGAGTTGCAACAAGTATATATCATACTGTCTTCTCTGGATCGAAGCTATGATGATTTTGTGACTGCTTTAGAGGTGTTGCCAAAAGACAGTTTATCAGTAACTGAGATTACCGGCAGGCTATTAGAAGAAGCCAGAAGAAGGTTTGAACGTGACCAGCTGAGAGAAGATAAGCCTAATAAAGAAGAGAAATTATCTTCAAAGCTGGAAAGAAACCAGCTGTGTAAAGTAAAGCACCCGGAAGAAGAGAAGTTATCTTCGACGGCATACACAATTAAAAAGTGTTTTAATTGTGGAGGCAGAGGACATTTGGCAAGATTCTGCAGAAAAGGAAAAAGCCAGAATGTAAAGAAGCCAAAGAAATCCTTTGAACTGGCCATGTTTGGCAATTGTGATATGAAGAATGATTTATGGGTGGTGGACAGTGGTGCATCCCACTGCATCACGAGAGATAAGACAAAGTTTATAAAAATGTCTACAAGTTCTCAACGTATATCACTCGCCAATGGTTGGCACCTCAAGGCCAAGGGTGAAGGTATTGCTTATTGTCCATGTTTAAACCAGAATATAAAAATGTTATATGTACCACAGTTAAAGATGAACTTACTTTCTGTAAGAGTATTAGATAAACTAGGATATGTAGTTACATTTAAGAATAATAAGTGCATACTGGAAAGAGATAACAAAAAGGTAACTGCAGCTTTAAATGGAGCATTATATGTCTTACATGATAGTAAGAAAGGGGAGGCACAGACTGTATTTATTAATATCAAGCCTCATGATGAATGTATCCATTTATTGCATAGGCATTTGGGGCATGTAAATTTTAAAATGCTAAAACGTACAGTAGAGTTATCTGAAGGAATAAGGTTAAAACCCTGTGATAAGTATTTGCGTTGTAATGTCTGTTGTGAAGATAAGAGTAAAATATTGCCTGCAAATAGGCTAAATGGTTTCAAAACTAAAGAACCTTTAGAAGTAGTATTTGCAGACATTATTGGTCCAAAGAAACCCAGTATGGGGGGTGCTCAATATATACTGAGCATTATGGACCATTACTCTAGATATGGGTTTTGCTACCTAATGAAAAGCAAAACTGAAACATATCAACATTTCTTCAATTGGTTAAGGTTTGCTGAAAGAAAAACCAAACGGCAAATTATAACCCTGGTGACAGATAACGGCACGGAATTTGTTAATAGCAAATTCCAGAATAGATTAAAGGCAGCTGGAATAGCTCATAAGACATCTGCACCATACAGACCACAGCACAATGCATTTATTGAAAGGCGAGGCCAAACATTGCAGGCTATGACTCGTACTATGTTAACTGATTCTGGGTTACCTGATTCTTTGTGGGGGGAGGCCACAATGTGTGCTAATAATTTATTAAATAACGTTGTTAACTCAACTACTGGTGAAATACCATTCACCCTGTGGCATGGCAGGAAGCCTGATTTGAGTTACCTGCACACATTTGGTGCACCAGCATGGGTGCATATCCCTACACAATTCAGGCGTAAAGGGCAACATAGAGCTAAACAATTTTTCTTCGTTGGTTACCAAGCTAACCATAGGGCATATAGATTTTGGGAGAAACGCACATCTAAGGTGTTATGTAGTGCTAATGCCCAATTTCTAGAGCACGTAGGATGGGATAAGTTAGAGCAGGATAGCAATAACGAAGTGATTATTGAATCACATAGAAATCCCATTAAGTATCCCTGTAACTTTAAAAATAACGTAAAGCAAGAAGTACAGGATGAAGTAGAGCCCCTAGAGGAAGAAATAGCTGAAGATGAGGAACAGGTAGTAACTCAACCAAGCCCAGTAATACCCAGAAGGACTACACGTATTTCTAGACCGCCTGATAGATACCAGGCTAACACAGTGTGCCAGGAAAATAGAATCCCAAATACTGTGGATGAGATTAAAAGATATCCTTCTAAAGAGAAAGAAAATTGGTATGCAGCAATTAATAAAGAATTGAAGTCTCTGAAGGATATGCAAGTGTATGAAAACGTGAGATTACCTAGTAATGAAAAACCCATTGGCTGCAAATGGATTTTTAAAATAAAAACAGATAAAGATGGAAACACAATCCATAAGGCAAGGTTAGTAGCCCAAGGCTTTAGACAAAGTGCAAAAGACTATGATGAAGTATTTGCACCTAGTCTGAAAGCAGCAACTTTAAGGGCAGCATTAGTGTGGGCAGCAAGCAAGCAATATATAGTTAACCATCTTGATGTGGAAACTGCTTACTTGCACGCTCCACTAAGACATACAGTTTATATGAAAAGGCCTAATGGAGTTAAAGGAGACAATAATAATGATTGTTGGTTATTAAAGAAGAGCCTTTATGGTCTTAAACAATCGGGCTATGAATGGAACCAGTATATTGTAAAGGAACTGAACAATATAAGGTTTAAAGCTGGTTTAGCCAACCCATGTCTATTTAAGAGAGAAAAGAATGGGAAGATATCATTATTATTGTTGTTTACTGATGATATTGCTCTGATTACTAAAACTAATGATGAAGCAAATGAAATAATATCATCATTAGCCAAGAAAATAAAAATCAAGCAATTAGGGGAGATAAAGAGATATCTAGGATTGAATATACCGTACTGAAAACACAGAAAGGTTTTAAGATATCTCAGGAAGATAAGATATCTAAATTGCTAATAGATTATAAGATGGAACTTTGTAAGCCTGCAAAGACTCCAATGAGTCAGGATATTTGCAAAATGGATACTCAAAGTCCCAAATGTGATAAGGCATTATATCAATCTTTGGTTGGTAGCTTATCTTATATTAGCAATTGGTCAAGGCCAGATATTGCTTTTAGTATTAATCAGCTGGCACGGCACAATAATGATCCGCTTCAATGTCACTGGATAGCATTGAAAAGAATCCTAAGATATCTTAAAGGAACATTACACCATGCACTGTATTTAGAACCAAAAGGTGATCTCATATTGAGTGCTTATGCAGATGCTAGTTTTGCAGCAGAAAGAGATACTAGAAAGTCGACTTCAGGAACAGCCATAATGCTGGATAATACATTAATAGGCTGGAAGTCTATAAGGCAACAGCATATAAGTTTGTCTACTATGGAGGCAGAATTCTCCTGTTTATCTTTATTGTGTACTGAGTTGATTATGTACAAACAAATGTTGAAGGATATGGGTATAACTGTAAACTACCCTATAGTTGTACATGAAGATAATCAGGCAGCAATTCAAATGGCCACTAATATTGCAGTTAAAACGAGAAGTAAACATACAGATTTGAGGTATCTTAATGTAAGACAATCTGTACAGAGTAAATTGATACAGCTGGAATACTGCATGTCGGAGGTCAATGTAGCTGATCATTTTACTAAAGCCCAAGGTGCCATTAAGCATCTAGAGAGTTGTGAAAAATATGGGTTTAGAATGTAAAGGCATTACATATTTATATCACCCAAAAGGGGAGAATGTTGGGTATATGGATACACCAACCAGGTTTGGGTTGAATAAATATGTAAACCTAGGATTAAGTGTCTATGTAGCTTTAAGCAAGAAACTGCAATGTCATTGTGGGTGCGGTTGCAGGCAGTAATATAGGTAGGAAGGGAAACGTAATAGCCCTGGCTTCTGGATGCAACTGTCTGAGTCCCTGGCTTCTGGATGCACCTGGTTCTGTTCCTGGTCTGCTGCCTGCTGTGTTGGAACGTCTGTCTGCTTACTTTTGGAGGCTACTGTGCCAGATACCATTTCAACTGAACACAAGGACTGTTTGCTTGGTGAGCTGAGGATTCAGCGTTGTCTTTGAGAGAAAGGTATCGGGAGGAGAAGATTTACAAGCAGATAAGGACATTGTATTTACTGTTAATGGACTTGATAACTGGATGGATATACTGGATAATGATATATGGACTGAATGACACTTCTTAATCTCTGTGTGAATTAAATAACTATTTTAAAACCACAAACAGTGTTTTTGTCTCCAGTGTGTGTATACTCTTGGGCCTACTCTCTCTCTCATTTGCCTGCCTGGCTTGACTGCTGCTGCATACTCTGCTTGGGGGTTTATCCCCAAACACTAACAAATATAATTACTGGTTATTCTTGAACAAGTTAAACAGTAAGTCTTTAACTGCTTACAGAAGAAAAAGTTTGCAGTAGTTATTGAGATATCTCTTTAAAAAGTATCAAAATATCCCATCCTATCCTAGCTACTCACACAATTTTATAATATATATATATATCTACAATTTTAAAAGCACAATGATAAAGACATGGGAAAATACCCGAACAAAGTTGAATACTATATGTGTGTGTGTGTGTGTGTGGTATTCAGCTTTGTTCAGGTATTTTCCCACATCATTATAGTTGCGCTTTTAAATTGTAGCAATGTTTCGGCAGAATCTCATCTGCCATCATCAGGCTTCTGTATTGTGTTCGTCTGTGAGTCAGACTTTTACAGTTGTTTTAAATTTGGGGCTAGCCTACTGCTGTGCCAGAATGGTTTTTTCTTCATCCTGATTGGTTGGGAGTCTTGGTCTGTGTTTATTGGTCTTAGAGTTTGCTGTGTTCTGCTTGATTGGTGTTTCTTATATCTTCTGGCTGTTTTGTGGTTTTTTTTTTGTCTTGACTGACTGGCAACATTGTGTTCCTGTATTGGAGGCTCTTAGTGCAGCTTGGCTCAGAGTAAATGGACGGCTATCATTTGTTAGGAAGCTAAGTTTCATCTGGGTGCCTTGTTGGGGTGTGTTTGAGCTGGAAGTATCGGGGGGATCTGTTTGTGTCCAGGTGTTTGCCTGGCTAGTGATGTGGAGATTTTTTTGTTTGTGAGTGCAGGCTTCCAAATAATTGACAGTCTGGTGGAATAATCTCTTCTATTCATGCTTTCAGGTCTTTTTTCAATCTCTATGGCTTCTCTGATGATTCTGTGGCTGGGGTTTTCTATAGTGGCTAGGGTTTTGGTGCCATTGAAGTTGATGCTATGACCTGTGGCTTTCATGTGTTGGACTAGTGAGGAAGTGTGTTCCAGCTTTTTTACTGCATTTTTGTGTTCATCCAGGTGGGTACTTATTCTTCTATTGGTCTGTCCAATGTATGTGGCCGGGCATGATGCACAGGGGACTTCATATATGCCTTGGTTTTCCAGGTCAATTTTATCTTTGCGGTTTCTAAGGATGGCTGTCTGTTTTGAAGGCAATCTTGATGTGATGCCTGTGTAGCATCTTACTGATTTTATCTGTAGTACCTCTTATGTAGGGCAAGACAGCTGTTCCATAGGTCTGTTCATCTTCTAGGTCTCCATTATGTCTCAGTGTGTTTTTGTTGATCAAGCCACAAAATATCACCGGCTTGATCCACAAAAACACACGAGACATAATGGAGACCTAGAAGATGAACAGACCTATGGAACAGCTGAATACCATACATGTAAGGACCCACAAAAACTTAAGAAAACACACACACACATACACACACACACACACACACACACACACACTTAACACTCAAGCAAACAACAAAAGCAAACATGCAATTTTTGTTTCAGTTTAAGAACGCTAATAGAGTTCTATTAAGTTAAAGTATAGACCATTCTTAAAGATAGATAGTTATCTATCTCTACACAAACTTGGAATAAATTATGCTATTTCTTTAGTCATGGGTCAGTGTATTACTCTAATTTCAATCAAATAAAAAGATGTGGCTTTCACAAGAGTTTCTGTTATAAAGCCATTCTGGATCCTGGTCCTCCATCTGTTTTTTATTATTGAATTATGAGCTATATAAATGGAAACAAATGTCCTCCCCGGTGCTGCCCTCAGTTTCTATCTGCAAACGGTAATATGTTGCAGAACTAAAGATAAATAAGCATTCAGTTAGCATGTGACATTTCTTCATGTAAAGCCTACAAGATTATGTAAGTTGTTTGTGCATGCCGAAGTATGAGCACAAAGGCCTCGGGGTAATTCAAAGGTTTTTAAGAACTAGGTTAAATAAACTAGTATTCAATGCTATCATTGAGAGTCTTTTTTTTATTTCAGTAAGCCATTTTCCTTGCTTCCTCCCCCTTCCAAATATATTTCTCAAATATGAACAACTCCTGGGCGGTCAAGTCAGGAAAAATAGCTTAGCTAATTTCTCACTCAGCTGATACATATCCTCTATATTTATTTATTTGTGTTTTAAGTATGAAGTTTCAATTTGTTTGAAGTGTTACTGTTGTTGTACACTCAGTGTTGGAAATAAAATATAAAATGAAATATAAAGGAAACCTTAAGAACATTTTTCAAACCTGGCTAAAGTCATTTGTGAAAAAAAAGATACATCTTCAGCCCAATTCATGAAATAGGGAAACCATTGTAATAAATTATAATTGATGTACAAACACTAAGATTAGCTAGTTTCAAAAGACCTTTTAAAAAAGACTTTTCTAAGTACTTGGCACTTTTTTGCATTTATGATCTGTGAAAGCTTTGTTCTGATATATCTGTTAAGTCTGAGCAAGTCATATTTGAAGAAATGAGGCTTAATGAAATATAACTAATTTGCTACAATGAAATTTAAGGATAAAGTATGCATATAGTCGTATTGCTTCCAAGAAGAATAGCTTCCAACTACATAGGACATTATGGGAATTGGAGAAGTGGCAGGTAAAATAAATGTATTCTATCAAATGGCCTGACATTTCTGGGATTCACATTCCAAATGACATATACACTTTAAATCTATAATTTCTTTAAATTCCCAGCCAGAAATAATTCAGATTCGAATGAGGCATTCAGCATTTTGTTCTTTGACAGGCTTATCATAATTAACAACCACATAGCAGATCGATACCATAGGATCTTCTTCAGGCGGGAATAGTTTCACTGACTGAATAAAGTAATAAAATATTTAAAAAAATAGACTTACCAAAATGCACATTTTTCTTTTAAAGTGTATTTTTCAATAAAATATTTGCATACAAGGTGCAGAATTTAATTTATTTTTAGTAGACTTCAAATTTTCCATGTTTTATCTAAGGGAGAAAAATATGTCTAAATAATAGATGAAACTTGCCATGGTAAATATTATTTCTTCCATCACTACAACCTGCACTATGAAAAAATTCAGTGAAATATGAAAGCATGAACAATTACAAACCACATTAGGGATGAAGAATAGATTCCCTACTCTGACATATTCCCCCCCCTACCCCCCAATAAGGAATGATTATTTCAGTGTAGGTTCATGAGATACTGTAAGGCAGGTGAAGCAAGCAGTTTCTTCAACAGAAGCCTATAAGTATGTCATTGTACAGATCCCACTCACTTTATTTTCTCTTGAATTTGTGGTTTAGAATGGATCAGCAGACAGAAATTAAGGCTAGGAAACTCTTTGTTTAGATTCAGTTGATGTGTAGTGGCAGCCTTTATTTGAGTGGAAGACTCTAATAGATACTCATAACCTTATCATGTGCATTTTGACTATTACAATCTGGATTGCATGGCCCTGAAAGGATGGACATAGAAACAGGTCACAATGTACAGCTAATACAAAAAAAATAGCTTCCCGCCTTCTGACAGATGAGACTCGAAATAACATTTACTCTTTCAAGTAGAAATGGTGGTAAACTTTAGAAGAAACCCTACTACCACCTCTTACAATACTGGACAACACAGTATCAACAGTAGAGACTTTAAAATTTCTAGGTTCTTTTACATCACATGGCCTAAAATGGACACCTAACATCAAAAACATCATCAAAAAAGCACAACAAAGAATGTTCTTTCTGTGCCAACTCAGAAAGATCTAACTGCCCAAGGAGTTGCTGATACAGTTCTACAAAGGAATTATTGAGTCTGTCATCTGCACCTCTATAACTGTCTGGTTTGGTTCTGCAACCCAACAGGACAGACACAGATTCCAGAGGATAATTAGGACTTCAGAAAAAACAATTACTACCAACCTGCCTTCCACCGAGGACCTGTATACTGCACGAGTCAAAAAGCAGGCTGTGAAAATATTTACAGACCCCTCACATTCCGGACATAAAGTGTTTCAACTCCTACCCTCAAAACAACGCTATAGAGCTCTGCACTTCAGAACAACTAGACACAAGAACAATTTTTTCCCAAACGCCATCACTCTGTTACACAAATAATTCCCTCAACACTGTCCAACTATTTACAAATCCTGAACTACTATTACAAACCTTCTCATCACTCCTTATCACCCATCCCCTGCCATTTGTGACTGTATGACTATAACTTTGTCGCTTGTATCCTTACGATCTATATTGACTGTTTCCTAGTATGATTTGATTGCTTATTGTACCCTGTGACTATTATTAAGTGTTGTACCTTATGATTCTTGACTCTTGGAGAATGTATCTTTTCTTTTATGTATACTGAGAGCATTTTTACCAAGACAAATTCCTTGTGTGTACACTTGGCCAATAAAGAATTCTATTCTATTCTATTATGTTCTGTTCTGTTCTATTCTACTGTATTCTCTCAAGTAGATTTTTAACCAACTAGTCACATCCAATCATATCAATATTAATCTGAGATTTTAAAATTACAAACATTAACCTCTGCCAATAAAGAAATCTTTTCAAGTGTCTGTGTGGGTGTTGGTGAATCCATATAAAATCTATTCTTTAAAAATATCCATGGAAACTTTGGAACCCACAGGAAATATATTATATTACTTATTCCAATGAATAGAAAGTTCTGGAAATTTGTTGGTGGTGTACATGTCCAATTTTTTTAAATAAATAACATTGTTACTGATGAATAAGGCATAAAATATCATCAGTATCTAATAATGATTTATATTCCACTAAGCTAGCAAACCAAATATCATATGCTGATGATGATCCATCATAACTTCAACCAATCCAAATTCTTCCTGAATTTCATTTTTTTTTTATTTTTTATTTATTTATTTTTTCAATTGCTTACAAGATAATAGGTATAAGTAAAAACATAGTTATGAATACATGGATACATATAAGAAAAATAAAAAAAATAAAAGAAACAATAGGACAGGGACAGTAGGTACGTTGGTGTGCTTACGCATACTCCCTACAGACCTCTCAGGAAAGGGGTGAGGTCAATAGTAGAAAGTCTAAGGTTAAAGTTTTTTGGGTTTGGGGAAGAAACCACAGAGTCAGGTAGAGTATTCCAGACCACTCTGTTGCTAAAGTCATATTTCCTGTAATCAAGTTTGTTGCAGTTTACCTTGAGTTTGTATCTATTGTGTGCTCTTGTTGTGTGATCTATTGTGTGTGTTGTTATGGTTGAAGCTGAAGTATTCATTGACAGGTAGGACATTGCAATGTATGATTTTATATGCTATACCTAGATTGGACTGAAGGTGGCATAATTCTAGGTTTTCTAGGTCTAGAATTTCAAGTCTGGCGGCATAAGGTATTCTGCAACGAGTAGAGGAGTGGAGAACTCTTCTTGTGAAATATTTCCAGACTTTCTCAACTGTGTTAATATCAGATACGTAATGTGGGTTCCAGACTGATGAGCTGTATTCAAGTATTGGTCTAGTGAATGTTTTGTATGCTCTAGTTATTAGTATAATATTACCAGAGAAAAAGCTACATAAGATTAGGTTAACAACTCTTAACGCCTTTTTGGCTGTAGTTACAGTGGGCTCTAGCACTTGGAGCACTTGGAGCACTTGGAGTACTCATTAGAGATGACTACTCCAAGTTCCTTGACAGAGTTTGGATCATCAACAAGGTCTTGACTATTCAGCCTGTATTTTATTTTCTGATTTTTTTTGCCAATATGTAGGAGAGAGCATTTATTCGTTGAGATTTGAAGTTGCCATTTGTTTGACCATTCTGATACATAGACAAGGTCTTTTTGAAGAGTAGCAGTATTGTCTGTGAAGAATTTTTGCAGAGAATTTTAGGATGAACAGAAATTAGCAGGATCCTCCCATATGGTAGCTGCTTAAATGTATCCCTTATGAATTCTTTAACCATGAAAGGAGGCCTTTCCCAGGAGATTTTCCCCATATGGCCAAATCAAATCCTTAACCATATTTTCAGGTAGATTTGTATACACCTATACAAATTTTGGCATTGGTGAAATGGGAAAGAACAAGAGAATGAAAGAGAAAGAATAAGAAAGCGAACTCTTGCTATATCTGGTCTTGGGTTACTTTCAAAAGTCTTCTTTCACTATTATTACCGGCTCTTGTGCAAACATATTTCTCGTGAAATCATTAATTACCCATAAATGGTTTTACTGATTTCTTCCAGCTCCCATCCCATTCATATCAACACACAAGGAATTCTACAATATACTTATTCTTGGACTAGGAAGGGTATCTCATATGATATACTGTAATCCTCAAGAGGAAAAAAAATCAGTGGATGATTTAAGCAAATATTTTTTAATTGTAATCATTTTTCTGTAAAGGGAACAAACAAGCAAAATACAGATAGGAAATATCAACAAGATCAGAGAAGTACCATTTATTGTTTGCTGAAATGTCAACTCTACTAAAACTAATATTAGTCACAGACCTTGCAACTGTCTCCCACTGAAACATGTTAACAAGTTAATTGCAACTGTGTGCCATACCAAAACTTCTTAAACAGCAAATCTGCATATTAATAAAATGTTCAGCTGCCAAATTGTAGAAGACCACACTCCTTGGATCCACACATATACTATGATATATATTATGACATCCTCGGTTCTTGGAAAAACTGTGTATAAAAGCCAACACCAATTAAAGGGCTGGCAGCTGTGATTGTTGTAAATAGATAGTAGCAATAATTTGACCCCCAGTGAGGCATTATCTTATAGGGCTTGTATGCTGTGAGGAAAATAAAACCTGCACGCTAAGATTAGATGCAAGAAAGCTAGAACAGGTGGAAGAAAATAAGCTAAAGAAGACCAAAGAATACCTGATTAAAGGAGGTGGAGTAGGCTGGCATTCAGTGGAAAGGATTTTAAGAACATACTGCAGGGATGAGAAACTGAAGATTGGTTAAAATCTGACCAAACCTACCTGATAGGGAAAGACCCAAGAAAAGCACTAGGCAACTAAATGCTAATTACTTGCTTAGTAACAACTTTCAAATTCTAACCAGCATGGTAGCTGATATTAGTCCAACAGTTAATTGACTACAGTTGAAAACAAGTTCTTCATCTATACAGTGATGTTGCCAAACTATACATACCAATGAATATAAGTGAGCATGGAATGTTGAAAGTTCACCAGACATTTGAAGATGAAAAAATAGTATTAGAAGAATATCTGAAGGACAATGAAGGTGATGTGAATATACTATGAAGGCTTACTTTCACATTGCTGTGTATATAATAATTTATTTAATGTATGTGTTGCCCCACTTCTGGTGACTTTGGGTGATGCAAAACCTGAAACCTACTAAAGTTATTATCATTCAGTAGTATTTAGTGACAGCTAACTTGTTTGGAACAGTGAATGTAATCATTATATGCACCTTTCACAAAAAATACATTTCAAATCTAAGAAGCGACAACTCTTTAAATGTATGTAGCAGATTACTTTTGCTAAACATAATAAATTTCTTCCTCAAACACATGCTATTCACTGAGGCTCTGTACGAACAAAATTAACTTTGTTTGTTGTAATGTTTTTGAGATAATCTAATCATGTCTACCTAATCTTAATCACATTGATTGAACAGCAGTGAACTATCAAAATTCTTAATTGATCTAGGTAGAACAAAAAAGACTATTATAAATAAACTTTTCTCATAAACATATAATTCACATCGAATATCATATAGAAGCTATTACTACATGAACCCTATATGTTAGACTTAGTTCAAGTTGACAGGTTCAGCTCCAAAAATGAATGGGAACACATTATTTTTCCGTTATGTTCTCTCTCTTACTCTCTTTCTGATGCCGTTTTTTAAATAGTTATTTCTCTTTACATAGTAGGATGTGAGGAAGAGATATTACTTTTAACAGAATAATTATTTGCAAAGAACCACTGAAATTTAACCAGGAACCATTTTTTCTCTCTCTATACTACACACTTGTAGATCAGTGTGGATATTGTTACAATAGAGTTAACTCCAACTGTTTCAGGTTTCTGGTGTTGTCCAGGGAATGTTATGTAAGGGTTGATTCTATTCTTCTTAATGTGAGCAAATCTGCTTAATTAAATTAAGATGAATTTGGATCATGTAGAAATTCCTGTTTCTATTGTAAAAATTTCTCAAAGACTTAGGAACTTTGAATCCAAATATTGAATTGTGGAACTATTTTAAAAATGTAAAAGGTTGAATGAAGCTTGTAATTAGCAAAGCAAGTTTATGATTCCAGAACTGAATTTTTGCTATACAGACAGAAACCAGAAAAACAAATCAACTCCTTTGTTGTATTTCATCCTGCTACAGAGAATTTGGTGAAAATGTTGTGTTGATATGTTATGTTAGTAAAGAATATTATCCCAAAGTAGATGGTACCACCCTATTATAGACTTCAGGTTATTTTATTTATTTATTTATTTATTTGATTTGTCAATTGTTTACAAGATAATAAGTATAAGTGTATACATAGTTTTGAATACATGAAATGGGTACATATAAGAAAAAAAATTATGATTATAGTTATGATTCTTAAAACACAAGATTTTATACAGAAATTATTTAACTCATGATCTAAATATCTGAATCTATCACGAACTTACTAGTTGGGTAAATTCAACATACAAAACTCATGTAGTATTTAATATCTTTCTTTCTGCCCTTCTATCCTTCCTTCCATTCAATGTGGCTTACATGGGAATTTCTTAAGTGAAGACCTAATGGGGGCCTCTTTCAGATCACCTCATCAAAGGAGTGAGGTGGACTATATAAAATGTTTTTTTCTACACTTACCGCCCCCATTAGCATCATTTTGATGCTTTTTGGGTTTTTTGCCTTGAACTGGTTTTTTTTATTGTCCTTTTTTCAATTTTTAGTTTTTTGAGTGACTACCATGCTGTTGTCTAATTTAAATGGTGAATTTATTTTGAATTTTATCATGTATGTTTTTATTCAGACTGTACAGCTAAATTGATGTTTAAAAAAATTAAATTTCTTATTTGTCTCTGATGCAGCTCTTTCCACCAGAATACAAGAAAAGATTTCCCCACTGAGAAACCTAATTTGTATGAAGAAAATTTATCTTCCCCTGAAATGATTCATCCTGGTGTCAGAGCTTGATTTTTGGAATCCATCTGAGGCAATATTTCTGATAAAACAGTATCCAAAAGAAATATATACTGAATACGCCAAGGGACCCTGGTGGCATTGAGCCTATTACTCATCTGCACATTGCTTGTAAAAAATCCAGAAAGGAATATCTGTCCTTGGTTGATCTAAATAACTTCTTTCTTTTTTTCCCCAATAACACATTTTAGCAAGAAGTCTTCGTGGTATAAAGGCAACTGTGACATCTGTGTGGAGGACTAGTTATTGTTTATCAGCTTATATTTCAAAGAATGGAATAGATGATCAACAGTATCAGCAAATTCTCACCCTTTGAAGAACACAGAAATGGAAAAAAGAAAAGAAGCCCGAATGGTTTGGAAACATCATAATCATTTATGGAGTGAGACTATGAAGCTCTTTGCCAATCCTGTCACTTTCTTCAATTAAACTATCAAGAAGTGATATTGAAATTCTAATTCTAAGAGGTCCCCCCCCCAAAAAAAAGTGAGACTCTGCTGGCATTCTCCATGGCATCCTATGTTAAATCCCCAGGGAAGAACTACTACCACAATGCTTTCCACAACAAGGAAATATGGACAATCAAGGGTGTTTCAGTGTGATGGGAAAATGTATAACAGAAAAAGCAATTACTGCATACGCCCTTCTGTACTTCACAATAATACAGTATTTTGATTACCAATAAGCATGCAGGTAGCCTGATTTTTACTTTTATAGGAGTCAAATAATCCATACAGCATTATTCGCGGGTTCTGTTTGGTAGGAATGAGTAAACCTATCATTTTCTTTTTTTCAAACTTAATTTCTTTTTTTTTTTTTAAGTCATCACATTTGTGGAAATAAAATGTAAATGTAGGTCAAGAATTCAATTCAAACATCTGGTGGCAGATGTTTTTTCCCTACGACGCAAAAAAAAAAAATCTGCTGTGAAATCTGCATGGCATCAGGAAGGGCATCCAGCCAGTAAACCTTCAGCTTCATCCAGTCACCCTGATTTTACCCCAAATTAAGTGATTACACAGGGTTATAAAAAGGGAGCTTGTATGTAGACATATAGCCTAGTGTGCTAATAACCTCTCTCCCTACCACAATAAAAAGCAGAATTTATGTATATAGATCCACTACAGTCTAGGTGCTCCTCTTAACTCATTTGTGCACTGGCCTTTAAAAGAACGGAGCATCATTATTCCAAAAGGCAATGAAAGTATGCCTTGTTTTTAGGTATAAACCATAATTATGCAACTCATATAATATCAAAGCAATGTCACATTCTCTTTAAATTATAAACATCTGCTAACTTTGCAATTCTTAAGGATCAAAAAGAACATGCTTGTGTATGTTGCATACAGATTATATTAATACAGAACCTTTAGTGACCCTATATGATCTTTCCATACATTTGAAATGACTTATTTCATTTTATAGGGAAATAACTCTAAGGTGAACTTAGTGCTTAATTTCATGAGAATTTTTTTGCTTCTATAGTCTGTCCGCCTATAGATTTCCCAGCAATATGTGGAAAGTTGTGGAATTATTAATTCTTACAATGATAAATAACTTCAATTGCCACATGATGCAGAAGTAGAAAATGATTCAAATAAGACGACTTAAAGTCATCAACACTTTTCTGGTACAATCCACTGGTGAGTGGATTGATTTTTAAGGATGTACAAGCTATTTTAAGGAAGGTGCAAGAACTGCATGATGAAAGGTCCAGAAAAAGCCACATGGAGTGTATTATCATTATTTATAATGACTAGGATAGTCCCAAACATCTTGGTTTATTTGCTTTTTATTAAAACTGTGTTATCTTTGGCAGATAGTGTGTCAGATAACGCACCTTAGCTCATATATTACACAAGGAGTCATTTTCATTTAAAATAAGGAAACCCTGTGACCCATTGGGCCATCATTTGAGAAAAAGGTGCACTCTGATGTGACCAAAATAAATATTAAATATTAGGCTGACCATATTTTTAATCTTAATTAGACAGTCCAACGATCATCTAACAATGAATATCATAAATAGTAAAATAATTGTAGTATCAAAAAAATTTCAACATTTATTTACTAAAAAAATAAAAAGAAACACCATGGCTAGACAAAAGAGGAGCGGGACTGAGAATGACTTCTAACTCTCCCTTGCAGTGAGACAGGTGACAAATAAATTTAATAATAAATAAATAAATAAACTTCCTGCAAACTTTCCCATTGACTTTGCTTGTAAAAATCTATGAGGGAACATTGGATATCACTATCACATTACCATGGGGATACTACAACTTTGCAAATAAAAGTGGTCTAAATATTGTGAAAACTTCAATTGCACAGGAATAATGGGTCCTGGATATTTTACAAACCCTTTAAATTAGTGGAGTTTAGATACATTGATTCAAAAATTGTTGCATTATAATGTTGCATTATAATGAACATTCAGGCTAACTTGAGGGTATAAATAGACAACAGAAATGCAATGAGAGGTTTATTAATATCTAGGTATCTTTATGCAGCCTTTTAGGAAATAAAGTTCCTTTTAAGTGGTTCATAGAATAAAAGCATTTCACATTAAACACCAGGATTAATAAAAATCAGTTGTAGTAATAAAATAAGCATTCTGCCCTAAAATATCAAAAATTATATATCTAATGCAGTAAAACTGTACATAGACTGCAGGGGAAAAGATCTTGACATATTTACATTGGATTTACCGAGATGCATTGCTACAAGAAGTCTATCTAACAATCACTAATACAGCTTTTCTCAGAGGAAATAAGAGCATCCATTTTACATATTAAAGAGAATGTAGAATCCCAGTGGATAAAAGCAGTTAGCTGCAATGATGATGGCTATGATAATGATAATGTCAGAGATTATAATCTTTTTGCCAATACAGAGTACAAAACAAAATGACCACAACACAATAACTGCAAATCACAGTAAAGATGATAATGTTGCAGTTATATCTTGGGATATTGAAAAAGTCTGACAAAAATTATATGCAACTTATGTTTAGTATTCTAGCTAAAATTGGTATCCCTAAAGAATGAATATATCCAGTCCACATTTACATATGTCTCCTGAATAGAAAGTGAAAATTAACAGTAGGCTTTCATCTGCTTTTCCTCATTACAAAAGTTGTAGTCGAAGATGCTTTGATTTTTGCTATTTGTTTGGAAATCCTGGCTTGTGTTTTTAGAAGATATTGTAATACTTGTGTCTTATATAATTCATTTGAATAATATTCATGTTATGTGTTGATTACATGTTATTATATACAGTATGTGTCTGCATTTCATGCTGTGATTCCAACTTTGATACATCTGATAACTGTGTTTAGGATTGAGACATCAGACATCAGAAGAATAAAGAATGTCAAGAACAGTACAAACAATATTATATCAGGCTGTAAAGGGAGGATCTGCCATTACCTACAAGGAGATTATTTCAATATTAATTACAATGTGAATGAATTACAAATATTCATCAAATGAGCAAATATTCACAGGAACAACACCATCAATCAGGAGCCTCAGACTCCTGATTGAGAAAAAAATGGTGCAATCCAGAGGCCCTTGGATGGAAAATGGCGAAGACTTAGTAGAGAATGGGAATAGACAGAATCTTGCCAGATTAAACTCTTACTACTCTGACCCTAAAAGATCTCTTCTAACCTGGGAGATCCAAGGGAGTGGCTACCCTTACTCTCTTCTCTGCTTCCTAGGCAATTCCAGACTATAAATTGCTTTTTGTCTCAATACCACCACTGCGCTTCCTCCTTCCGAGCAAATTGCCACTTAACTATAGTCTATCATACCAGCTCCCACTCCACTGGAACTATCTCTCATATCACCTGAATCTACCTCTTACTCTTTCTCTCTAAAATTATATTGTACATCTTATTGTTGCAGTATTGACCCTGTCTCTGAAATAAATCATTTCTGTTAAGGTAATTCCCTGTTAGAAAAATGAGTGCATACAGGGAGATGTATAGAGAGTAGTGTTGGAATAATACACACAGAGCACACAGATACACTGTACAGTAAATGTAGGTTTTTACTTCCAGAAAGGTTTAAGCAAAGTGCAAAATAAGCAGTCCATAGTCATTCACAAGTAAATCAGTCAGTTTTTCAATCCAGGGATAATCCAAATATCAAAGTCCGGTGTGAAAAAACAGTTCAGTATCAGACTTACATTAAATCCAGGAATATCAGTCAATTAGAAGAAATGGAGCAACGGCAATACTTTCCAACAGAAGGAAACAGAGACGGAGACATACTCTCTTCTGAGATTAAGACTAAACAATCCAGGTTTCTGGCTCCATCTTATGGCTGTTTGAGAAACCATACCCAATTGCAGTTTTTGCAATCTCTTAAAAACATAGTACTAAAATGTTTATCCTGGTTTATATATTTCTAACCCAAATACCTGTTAGGTGACTTATATTCCTAACAATTTCTATGTGCTCCCACTGGAATATTCGAATGTTGATTCTTTGATTATAGAGAACTGCACAGCTAAACTCTACAGCAAAATATCTAATAGTTCATTTAGCAGCATAGTTTACCCATACATCAGTATGACAATGCAAAGCTGGAAACAAACAATGATTATTTTTTCCATTCAGGTTTTCCATGCAGTTCCAGCAGTCTCTCCCAATCTGGTTTCTTCCAGTAAAATGGGCAAAGTATCATCTATCTTTATGCATTCAATCGCAATAGCACAGTAATGCCACAGTGTTTTTTTACCATATGTGGCTTTACCCTTTAGCAGAAGATGTGAACTAGTTAGTACCTAAGTGAATAACTTGTTTTGACTCAGAAAAGATTCATTAGTTAGATTTAATTATTGGTCAATGTGTCAGATATTGGCAGCACACAAAGTGTAGTATGTCAAGTAAGATGATCTTTTTTTTCAGTGTTGCTAAAAACACTTAAAACAATTGTACTAGAAAATGGTGTTTGTATTTTGGAGGAAAGATTAAAAAAACTATTCTAAAAAATGAAAACAGTAAAGTGGAAAATTGGCCTTTAAAATGATTTATTTGAAATCCAGCAACATGTAAATATTATGCCCTTCCCTTCTTACTAAATGGAAAATACATTCATGAAAAATTGTGATGGTTTTGGATAGGTTTGTAGTATGTATGCATGTGCACCCTCAGTATTTTGCACTGTATGAAACAACTGTTATTTTTTCCAGAGACAAGTTTATTTTTTGGCCTAGAAAAAAGGAAAACTGCTGGCTTTTGTTATAGCAAATTTATTTTGAAGACAATTATAAAGTCTAGGTCATAGAGACACACATATCTTTCTATTTTATTAGTAACAGAGACAAATTAATTCCTCAGTTATCAAGATTTTGTTGTTTTGAGAGGTTAAGAATTATTTGACAAGAGGTGTAAAATATAGGAGACTAAATGTCTAAAACTACATAAAATTCTGTATGTTTGTAAAGTGACCATTTGGTGATACATTCAGAACTTTTATAAACTCCTTTCTTAGACCTGGCAGGCAGGCAAACAAACAAATAAGGAATCCAAATGGGATAATATTAGGTAAAAAAATAAGGCTGAAATGTCTGCCATAAAATATTTAAGCAGAACATTCTTAATGAGGAAAGCAGATGATAGATATTAAGAAGCTTAGAACATGAAAAGTTCAGAGGTAAAGTAGGACAACTTAGTGAGATGTTCTTACCATAAAACTTTCCCTTGTTGTGATTGTGGTGCTGATATGCAAACTATTACACATATTATACAAGATTGCCCATGATGTGCATTCTCTGGTTCTCTAGAATATCTGCATGAAGCAATGCCATAGGTCAGGGGTGTCAAAATACATTGTCATGGTGGCATCACATGATGTATCAGGATTTTTTTCCCCTTTGCTAAACCGGGCATGGACTTGGCCAGCACATGATGCATCCAGCTGCAGGCCAGGAATTTGACAGCCTTGACATAGATGATCACCTGGATAGCTGAATTGTACATCCAGTTATGAGGCCACTGCCATAAGCCCACAGAAATTTTACTCATCGTTACTGTATATATATGTGTGTGTTGTGGTCCACCAGCAGCATGTGGAGCTGGCAGCAGAGTCAGGCAGTGGGAGGAACATGTGCCAGTCCTGGAGTCTGGGGAGGGCTCGGATGAGGGATCTGCAACCGACACAGAGATGGGGCCAGAGCCATCTGAGAGTTATGTGTTGACTCCGGAGCCTCCAGAATCTGACACCAATGAGGCAGAGGAACAGGAGGAGCCTGGTCCAGTGCACACTTGTGCAGAGCTGCCAGAAGGTAAGAACAGTTAAGACAATAGGGGCAACTCAGGAGTAAGTCTTGGAGATGATTGTCCCCTCCCATAAGACATAAAGGAGGAGTAAAGGAACATGAGCCCCACTTCTGCCTTACCAGATCATTTTGAAGCTCGCCAAGTTTGTTATTCTTTATATACTAGAAATGGCCTACTAGGTACTTTCCACAAACACACTACATTTGTAATGTTTATTTTCATTGATTGCATCCTGCAATAAATACTCACTGCCATTAAATTCAGCTTTCATAGCTAATAGTTGTTAGTAAATTTGAAAAGATCTTATCCCATATCAAGGCTAAATAAATTCCACAAGTCAGAATTATGCAGAAAAGGTTTTCCCCATTTCCATTAACCTCTGTCTTTTGATTAATTTTGTGCCATTAAATCAGGTCTCAACTCCTAGCAACCACATTAATAGATTTTGTTTTTAACCTAGTCTTTCAGGTTATTGCTTATTCTTATTTTATATTTAATAAACAAGAATAAGCAATAGCCTGAAAGTATTTTTGCTAAATAATGTATGTTCAGCAATTATTGGAATTGTAGAAAAAGAACCATTCAATCCTATTTATTGCAAACACTTTCTGATCATCATTCAATGTATCTTACTAATTAGCAAGATGTGACAATTGTTCATTATTTCTTACAATCCCTCTCCCACAATTCTTATATACATAGTCCTGCAAGTGATTAAACTGTGAAGAATACCTAGGATAAACTCAGTCTAACACACATGTGTTTTTGAGATGGTACTAACCTGACAGCTTTCCATACAGCCAATCCAACAAGACCTACATAGCTCAATGCTTTTGCAGCATCAGCAATATTTTCTTCCAGTTTTCTAACCACCACTGAAAGGAGTCAGAAAAGAGAACATGTTCTGCCATCATAGCCAGGAAAGTAAATGAGTTATCAGTAATATCATTCAGCTTCCTTGGCTAATACATTAAGTCTGAAATAAGCTACAGCTGAAAGCCTGAAACCGAATTGCACCGACTTATGCCAGGAGTCTCTAAAGAATTCTACTGACTTGCAATGTCAACAATCACATCCCAGCAACTCAGGAGCTGTTTGAAAATATTAACTATTGATGGGTAGAGAGCTTTCTTGAGTATAAGAGCTATTCTTACAATTGTGGATAGCTATTTTGGAAGAATGGAAAAAGGGACAACCTGTGGACAAGCAGGTTGCTGATTTTTAAAAACAAATCCATATGGAATGGATACAACTCTAAGGACAATATATCATAAATACTGCTAGTGTTCTAAGATATAATACTTTCTATGAAAACTATCATCCTGTATAAAATGAATACGAAATGTTGGAGCTTCTAACTTTTTTTCCAGAAAAGTAACCTCGCCTCTTTAATATAGCTTTTCCAAGGGAAATAAAAATACAGTTTCCTAATTAAGATTGATTTGGGAATAGTACTAAAGCATATATTCACTCCAACAATCCTCCCTCTATTTTTCATTGAAAACCAGATAGCATTAACAATGACATCCTGTTATTCTAGCAATGCTAGATTGTGAAATAAAGAGACAATAGAGACAAATTTATTAGAAATGGCAACTCTTGAATTTCTTAACCTAGATTTTTATTGGTGCAGTCAGTGGTAATACATTGTCACAGACAATATTGTACCAAACAGAAGTGGTATTCAGCAGGTTCTGACCAGTTCTGGAGAACCGGTAGTGGAAATTTTGAGTAGTTTGGAGAACCGGCAAATGCCACCCCTGACTGGAGATTTTACAGTATCCTTCCCCTGCCACACCCACCCAGCCATGCCCACAGAACCGGTAGTAAAAAAATTTGAATCCCACTACTGGTACCAAAGTTGATTTAGCTCTTATACTGTTATATCAGTGGTGAAATGCTATCAGTTTGGACTGATTCAACTGAACCAGTAGTAAAAAAAAATCTCTGATGATCAGCTGAGAAGAAAAAAAAAAGAAAAACGTACAGGATCGGTCCTCCCACCCACCCCAGCACTTTTCTGCTCTTTATCCTCTCAGCTGATTGGTGCGGCAGAGACTCAGCTGGTGTTTGGAAAGCTGTGTGTGTGTTAGGTGCATGTGTGTGCGTACGTGCAAAGTGTGTGATCACTGAACTGGTAGGGAAACTGGTAGAGTCACACCACTGTGTTATATTGATGTTAAGGTGGTATTTTGGGATCCAGTTAACATTATTGTGTATGTTTTATATATATATATATATATATATATATATATATATATATATATATATATATATATATATATATATATATATATATATATATATATATGTGATCTTTGGTTGTTCGGTTTTCTCCCGCGTAAGATTCGAAGTATCTAGGCAACGTTTCGATGAAGTCTCATTCATCATCTTCAGGCTTCTGTCTCCGGCTCTGTGCTTTTCAGAGTAATGTGAGATTGCAGCTGCTTCCTCCTTTTAACTGCCAGTGGGGTGGGACTTGATTGGGTGGGGGCTTGGCTGTGTTCTGATTGGGTGGGGTGTGTTCTCATTGGTAGGGGTTTGGTTGTGTTCTGATTGGTTGGGGGTTAGCCGTGTTCTGATTGGTTGGAGGCGTGTTCTGTTCAGGTGGGGGCTTGGCTGTGCTCCGGTTAGTCTTAGTTGCTGGGGATTTGAGCTGGTGAGTTGTGATCTTGCTGTTTGGCTTCTAGTTCGTGGTCCTGTTGCATCTTCATAGTGGGTGTCGGTTTGCTTCATGTATGGCTCGGAGGGTTTGAAGTGGGTAGTGATGCAGCTGTAGTGCAGCTTCTGGTCCATGGTCGTGTCTCATCTTCTGAGTGGGTGAGAGTCTGTTTCTACATGGAAGTGTGGTGGTGGTACTTCCATGTAGAAACAGACTCTCACCCACTCAGAAGATGAGACACGACCATGGACCAGAAGCTGCACTACAGCTGCATCACTACCCACTTCAAACCCCTCCGAGCCATACATGAAGCAAACCGACACCCACTATGAAGATGCAACAGACCACGAACTAGAAGCCAAACAGCAAGATCACAACTCACCAGCTCAAATCCCCAGCAACTAAGACTAACCGAGCACAGCCAAGCCCCCACCTGAACAGAACACGCCCAACCAATCAGAACACGGCTAACCCCAACCAATCAGAACACAACCAAACCCCTACCAATGAGAACACACCCCACCCAATCAGAACACAGCCAAGCCCCCACCCAATCAAGTCCCACCCCCACTGGCAGTTAAAGGAGGAAGCAGCTGCAATCTCACATTACTCTGAAAAGCACAGAGCCGAGACAGAAGCTGAAGATGATGAATGAGACTTCATCAAACGCTGCCTAGATACTTGAATCTTACGCGAGAAAACCCGAACAACCAAAGATCCACATATAAATACCCATGAGAACCTCAGAAAACAAATATATATATATATATATATATATCTTTGGTTGTTCGGGTTTTCTCCGCGTAAGATTCGAAGTATCTAGGCAACGTTTCGATGAAGTCTCATTCATCATCTTCAGGCTTCTGTCTTTGGCTCTTGCTTCTCAGACTGATGTGAGATTGCAGCTGCTTCTTCCATCTCACGGGAGAAAACCTTACACCTTACATCTTACACGGGAGAAAACCCGAACAACCAAAGATCCACATACAAATACCCGCGAGAACCTCAGAAAACAAATATATATATATATATATATATATATATATATATATATATATATATACGGGAAAGAAAAACTGAACAACTTCCTCACACACCTCAACAGCCTACACCCCAAAATACAATTCACCGTGGAAACAGAAGCCAACAATCAACTTCCTTTCCTAGATGTCTTGGTATACAAAAGATCCAATGGCTCCCTAGGACACACCATCTACCAGAAGAAAACACATACTAACCGCTATCTACATGCACTCTCACACCACCACCCAGCACAGATCAATTCCGTAGCCAAGACACTCATCTCCAGAACAAAATGCTTAGCCGATGAACAACACCAAAAACCGAACTACACACTCTCACCAACGTACTTACAGCCAATGGATTCCAAAGAAAGAAGATTACCCACCTAATCCAAAAAGAAACCCCAACCCAAATCCAAGACAGAGAACAAGAAAACGGCAAAGCCCTCCTCCCATATATAAAAGGCACTACAGACAAAATTAGCAAGATCCTCCAAAAACACAACATCAAAACAGCATTCTGCACAAACAGAAAAATATCCACCATCCTAAGAAACCCCAAAGACAAAAACGAATTAGAAAACCAAGGAGTATACGAAATCCCTGCACTGCCTGCCCTACCACATACATTGGACAAACTAACAGAAGAATAAGTGCACGCATTGAAGAACATAAGAACTCAATCAAAAAAGAAGAAACGACCTCTTCCCTGGTCCAACACCTCAAAGCCACAGGACATGAAATTGATTTTAAAAATACCAGAACCATCGCCAAAACCGAACACTTCAACAGCAGAATAATCAGAGAAGCCATAGAGATAGAAAAATGCCCACACAGCATGAACAAACGAGATGACACCTCCCGCCTTCCAGCCATTTGGAAACCCGCCCTCATGAACAGACGAGTACCTAACATGAAGAAGGACACCAGACCCACACCCATGAGAGCCACACAAGATGCCGCCACCACACTTCCATGTAGAAAACAGACTCCCACCCACTCAGAAGATGAGACACGACCATGGACCATAAGCTGCACTGCAGCTGCATCACTACCCACTTCAAACCCCTCCGAGCCATACATGAAGCAAACCGACACCCACTATGAAGATGCAGCACGACCACGAACTCGAAGCCAAACAGCAAGATCACAACTCACCAGCTCAAATCCCCCAGCAACTAAGACTAACCTGAGCACAACCAAGCCCCCACCTGAACAGAACACGCCTCCAACCAATCAGAACACGGCTAACCCCCAACCAATCAGAACACAGCCAAACCCCTACCAATGAGAACACCCCCCACCCAATCAGAACACAGCCAAGCCCCCACCCAATCAAGTCCCACCCCACTGGCAGTTAAAAGGAGGAAGCAGCTGCAATCTCACATTACTCTGAGAAGCACAGAGCCGGAGACAGAAGCCTGAAGATGATGAATGAGACTTCATCGAAACGTTGCCTAGATACTTCGAATCTTACGCGGGAGAAAACCCGAACAACCAAAGATCCACATACAAATACTCGCGAGAACCTCAGAAAACAAATATATATATATATATACACACACACACACATACACATACACATACACATACACATACACATATACACACAAACAGTATATTCAATATATAATTCTCAACATTTTGTTTGAAAATTGAATCTCCAGTTGCTAAACATCTAATTCTTTCACAAGAAGTCAAGTGTCTATTTTTTTTCATTACATTTTTGGCAACAATTAGAATAAATGGGAAAGGTTGACCTTGAATTTTGGCAGTTAGACAATAGTCATTCCATTTTCTTGGCAGCAATACAGAAGTTGTTTACCATTGCCTTTTTCCAGGAATTTTTTTGACTTCCCTGTCTAGTCAGACCCAATCAGGCAAAGCTTGTAAGGCTACCCAAAAACTTCAATCTGTGTTTCTTATTAATAATAGAACTTTTCATTTAATGGCAAGTGCTATAAAGATTCAGATAAAAATTATATATTACATTCTGAATAGATAAAACCCATTTTATTTCTCTGAAATTAAATTAAATCTTCAATTTTGGTGGGGTTAATACCTATGAAATGATTGAATTCTATTCCTTCTTATTACTGTATTATCCAGACTATAGAGAGCATTGGAATATAAGCCACACCCACTAAATTTTAAAAGAAAAAAATATTTTTACATATATTAGCCGCACCAGAATATAAGCCGCAGATATATATGTTGTGAAATGAGATATTTACACAGAAAGAGAAGAATGCTCTTCGCATGCGGCCAGACGTCTCCAATGTCTCACCATTGATTCATTAATGCCAAGCTTACGTGCAGCAGCTCTATTTCCTTCCTGGATAGACAGATTGATTGCTTTCAACTTAAAAGCTGTATCATATGCTTTTCTTTATGTACTTTCCATGATGAGGGTGTGAAAAATATTTTGCGTTCGTGAGTGTCGTGCTGCTTGCATTGAGCGTGCCAAAAACTACTGGTAGCATCTTCTTTGCATTGACCTCTTGTGTCTGTCACGTTTTTGCACACCCTGATGGCAGTTAGCAAAGAAAAATCTATAGATTAGCTGCATTGTTGTACAAGCCACAAGGTTCAAAGTGTGGGGAAAAAAATAGCGGCTTATAGTCCGGAAAATACAGTAATTTGTTACGTCCTTTTTCATTTTTCACTATGAGGAGGAGGGAATTAATTTGCATTTTGAAATAGGGAAGACCCATATACATTTTGGAGGAACCTTCCCATATGCATATCATGATCCCATCCTAGTATTCTCACAAGTGAAGAAGAAACTATTCTTGTTCCTTTTAAAAATTTAAAGATTTCTATACCTTCGAAATTACACAAGAAGGCCGCAGAGACTTGGATATAGCTTGTGTGTTGTTATGATGTGATGGAATCTTATTAATGGAATCTTCATGAAAATCTGGTGTGGCTTTGAACGATGAAATTCATAACTTCTTTGTGGCAGCAGTCATGAATAAATCAGATTTGGCTATTCAGATGAGACAAGTGATGTTCAATTGGCAACCCATAGGCAATAGAAGTCTCTAAACCCAACTTTATTGGTTTTTAATAGCTTTCCCAATTTTAAAACTTTAGTTGAAAGGTAAAAAACACATTACCAACTAGCCCTTGGAAAGGGTTTTTGAAGAATATTTGCTTCAAAATCAGGATTTCTAGTCAATGTTCTTTTATGCAATGAGTATACATGATTTCTATCTAATTGTGAAAGCCCAACTATAAAATCAGAGATAACTATGTCTGACATATTAGTTATGTATTTATAGGAGCAGGTTGTTCCTGGATTAGTGTCTGAGTAAAAGAATGGATCCAGGATATATATTTGATTATTCTTGTCTAAGGACATCTCTTTAAATTGAGAAAAGATAAGTTATTTTTTATAATACTCTATTAACATACTTTCTATATATTTCAGAAGATATCAGCATTAGTCATAGTGAAGGAATCTTCAGTGACCACTGGAATGTGCTTCATAGCATGAAGGAACCCACCAAACTATTGTGAACTATTCAAGAAAGGAAAATAAGAACATAAGAGAATTTAGGATCATGCCATTAATCTATTCAGAACCCTGTTTCCACAGTAGAAAATTGAGCTAGCAGTCTTATTGGCATGGCTGACTGGTAAAGTTAGTCTCTTCTGGAAATAGAACATTATATGTAGACTTTGCAACATTTTAAAACAAGAAATATGAGAAAAAATATGATTGTGTTATTACTATTATAGGTGTTATATAATATGACAGACAGAAATAGTTGGAATTATACACAATCATTGTAACAAAAAGTACACAATCTTTGATTTCATTCAGTGAAAGACTTACTCAGTTCAGGAATGAGAGAGGGATAAATAGAAGGAAGAAAATTGGATTTTTAAAATACTGGGGGCAAGGAGATAAGAGTTACAAAGCTATAACTGTGGACAAAACAAACACAGAGACTAAAGGGAACCAAAGTTTTATTTATTTTTATTTTATTTGGTTTGTCATTTGCTTACAAGATAATAGGTATAAGCAAAAACATAGTTATGAATAAATGAATGCATATAAGAAAAATAAAAGAAACAATAGGAGAGGGACGGTAGGCACGCTGGTACTCTTATGCACGCCCCCTACAGACCTCTTAGGAAAGGGATGAGGTCAATAGTTGAAAGTCTAAGGTTAAAGTTTTTGGGGTTTGGGGAACAAACCACAGAGTCAGGTAGAGTATTCCAGACCTTGACCACTCTGTTGCTGAAGTCGTATTTTCTGCAATCAAGTTTGGTGAGATTAACCTTGTATCTATTGTTTGCTCTTATGTTGTTATAGTTGAAGCTGAAGTATTCATTGACAGGTAGGACATTGCAATGTATGATTTTATATACTATACTTAGATCGGACTGAAGGCAGCGTAGTTCTAGATTTTCTAGGTCTAGAATTTCAAGTCTGGTGGCATAAGGTATTCTGCAATGAGTAGAGGAGTGGAGAACTCTTCTTGTTAAATAATTCTGGACTTTGTCAACTGTGTTAATATCAGATACGTAATGTAATAAACATGAAAAATAAGATTGAACATTTACAGATTGTAAAAAACAGAGGGATATTTTTATTCCTCTTTCCACCTCCTAATAAGCCTGCTTTAATTAGTTGTGACAAGAATAAAACACAAATGCTATTTTAGCAACAGTTCTCCAAACAGTGGTAACAGTAGCTAAGCAGAAGAGATGAAACAGCCTGGCCAGTTATTTATGTTAATTTGAGTAACTCTCAAATTACAATTCATTATGTAATGTGCTCTACCTGAAACTGCCTTTGAAGAGTACCTTCAGCTGGTGCAGAATGTCTTCAGCTGGTGCAGAATGTCGTGGCAAGACAATTATGTGTCCCTCTAGAATGGCACACTTAGATCTCTGCTGTGATGGACACCTTTTTGTAGTTTCAAAAACTCTATTACGTTCTCTTTTGTAGAATGTCTTGAGAGTTAGCACTCTGAAATGAGTTTTTTTTCTTCCAGGAAAGTGCAGTGGAAGGGATGATCTGGAATAAATCAATTTTGCAAGTAGGCACATTTTTCCCCAGACAATTTCAAATTTTCCACTTCATGAAAACCATGCATTCACTTATCTCATAGTTTGTTTTGTTTTGATATCCCATAGACACTCTTTGCTCTAACCTTCAGCACCAAGCCATGAAGGGCTTAAAAGGTAACTATCAGCACCTTGAATTGAAGCATATTGGCAGCCAATGTGACCAACCTATATAAAGCACATATTTATAGTGCAAATGAGTAAGCATTTGTTTTAATTCACAAGGACCAAATCTAATGGAAATTAAGCACACTCTGAAGTGATTGATTGTAGCCTGCTACTCTTGATTTAAGATGCTACATGAAAACCTTCTGGTATATGTTAGATAAAGAAGTCTCTGTGGATTTTATTTTGCTACTTGTTACCAACTATAGAGGGCAGTGCTCATTTTCATTTCCAGGCCATTAAGCCAATGCTGCCAAAGACATTTCAATGGTCATGTGATGTCATGGAGTGCTGTTACCTTCCCACTGCAGTGGTACCTATTTATCTGTTTGTATTGCATATTTTTTTTGCATCCCCCATAAAAACTAGCAGGTATAATTTCTTCATCAGCTCCCTCTCCCAAAGAGAAATACGAGAGTCAGCAAACGCCAGGGAGAGGTAGCTACCAGGAACTGCCAGAAAGAGCACCCAAAACCACTATTTAAAGGTGTTAATCCATGCCATACATTTGACTGATTGAGTGCTCAGTTCCAGGTACATCGGAGCAAAACCAACACAAGGAGGAAGACCCAGAAGTTTTCTAAAAAAGACAGCCTGGGTTCTTTCAATACAATCCTTGAAACCCGTATCCATATGGGAATTCCATAAAGAGTTTGAGCCAAAGTTTTGGCTTTTTTTTTTTTTGAACAAATTTTATTGATTTTCCAAAACAATACACAGACAAACAAAACATAGAATATAATGACATAAGAGTTTTTCTTTCTTAAAAAGCCAATACAACATCTTATTTAAAGACAGAATTATTCCAAGTTATCACATTTCCAAACAAGCACAATTTGATATATATATTTACCTTATCTGTTCATCTTCATATCTTATCCCAAACTTCTCTTTATTACTTCCTTTCCTTCTATTTATTCAAATTATATCTCTTTAACTTTAGATTGTGTACATTTTTTATATCCATCTGTCTTATACATTTTCATTATTCTCTTCCAATAAAAAAAACAAACAAGACATAAAACATAAAAACATAAACATCTTTTCTGAAAGTTGCTTGATCCCGGGTTAAAACTCATCGTACAGACACCTCTTCAAAAATCATGTTCCTTTTATATATCATTCCATATCTTATTACCGTTTCCCAATTTCTATATAGCTTCTTCCTTTTTTTAACTCTCTTAGTTTTATTCTACTTATCTCAGTTCAAGTCATAATATTTAACATTCTTTGTCTGTTCTCAGCTATCCATTCATTTTTTCTCTTTAAACAAAACCTCTCCTGTACACTAATTAGAGTATGACACCTTTAACTCTTTCCCCATACCTAATAATACTTAATATCACACATAACTTATATTGGGATTCTGTTTAGCACATCCTAAAGTCACACCATATATTATATAAAAAGAAAAAGAAAAAAGAAAGAACGACAACAACAAAGAAATTTATAGATATATAATATAGGTAGTACCCCTGTCAAAACCATTTTAATCGTACCTATTGATACTTATTTTTATATTTATATCTTAAACATTTTGTTCTATAAATGCCTATAATAACACAATCTTATGTACTTTACAGAATCCCTTTTTCAATTAAGTTTACCCATTGTCTCTGAATAAATTTTGTTTCTTCAGATCTTGCTTCCCATCATTGAGACTTCTCACCCCTTCCTTTCTCCCTTGCTTATTCTTTTCCTTACCCTTTTTCCCCCTTTGCCTTTCCACCTCCCTTTTCTCCTTGTGCTTTCCCCCTTCTTGTTGTTTTCTAACCTTATATCTACCCTTCAACTCATTTTTATCTTTTTGGTTGTTTTTTAGGTTTTAAAATCCCTTTTCCTTTTCCTCTTCCTCCTTCTTCTCCCCAATAGGGTCACATGTTCATCAAAAATGGTTCCTTCTTTGTCCCAATTATCCTGCTGCGCAATCAATTCTCCATAGGAATGCACCGCCATTTCTAGAGATTGAAAAAGAATGTCCAAGGTATCTTTCCAGTCTTGTTCTTCCTTTTTATATTTTAGATATTCAGTTTTAAATTCATCCAAAAGTGGTGCCATTATAAAGAGGAGAAATTTTTCCCAAAACAACCACCCGAGTGTTTTTAAACAAGAAAAAAAGTCTCCCAAAAGATGCAAAGTCACCGAACAATCCAGATAGACTATTTCATTTAGCACTTTTTCTCTTCTTCCATTTCTTTTTCTGGGGTTGCTATTAAATCACAAAATTCCAATTATAGTATGTCTTTTGAAGTCTTATTAATGTTCAAATGGCTCTTTAAAATTCTAGGCAGTCTGCTCCTTATTTTCAATTTCTACTTCAATTTTTTTCCTCTCCCTTCCCACTCACAGCAGAAGAAAAAATTTTCTTTAAATATTTAGAAATCCATATCCCTTTGGCATTAGCATAGTCTTTAGCATTTAACATACCTTCAATGCGGGTTTCCGATTTCTCTCAAAGCTGTTCCGTTTGGAAGGAGAGTGAAAAGAAAAAAAGTTTTCCCTTTGATATCCATTCGCTGCTTACTCAGTCTGGGAGCAATGTGTCTTTAGTAGGTGTTAAATACCAGGATACTTTCACTGTTCCTTTGTCCCGGTCAGCAAAATCAGTTTCATTTCTTCACAAACCCCTCCAGCACATTCCTTTTCCCGGCTGGGCTCTTCTAAATGGCGGCCATGAGACCGCCGTTCAGTTGCCATCGGAGAGGGAGATTTAGCCGGCTAGGGAAGAGAGATGTGATGTCTCTCGTCCCTGCCAGAACCCCCCAGTCTTCACCACCTTCTACAAAGGTGGCTTAGCCCCGAAGCCAAATGGCTCGAGGCACTCAGGCAGTGAACACAGGCAGAACCCGTGCAGAGTCACGGAATCCTGCCTGCACCGAAGCGCCACAAGCCGGAAGGATCTTCGTAGTTGACAACTTAGGGGCGTGGGACTCAATACGTCCAATGTGAAAGGCCAAGTCAGATAAGAATAAATTAAACAAAAGAGGAGCCAGAACACAACCCTGCCTTACTCCGTTCTTAATCAGGAAGTTCTCCCTGCAGACAGCACCTGACCTGACTAGAGGTCTGGTTGTACAAGGGTCTAATTAAGAACAGAAGACGTCTATCTATAGAACTTTTGAGCACTTCTGACCACAGAAGTGCTCCCCTAGGGACTGAGTCAAATGCTGACTTTAGGTCGATAAAAGCAGTAAAAAGTTTGCCACCTGGTATGGTAGTATATTTATCGACCAGGTGCACTAAGACAAACCAGTGGTCCAGTGTGGCACAGCCCGCTTTAAACCCAATCTGTTTTGGGGTGTTAGAGTTGTTAAAACTGAGTAGCACTCTCGTGCAGTGTTCAGGAGAGGGTAAAAGTTCAACCTTCTTCAAATCATCAGCTTTTAGCCCCAATAACTATAATATATGGCCCCTTGCCAGCTGTGTTGATCCCCAGTGAGGTAAGTTGCCATTAATGGGATTAATGATGAGGGCCACCTGTTTTGATTGTAAGACCAGGTGACTGTTTGCATCAAAAGATGTAAAGTTCAAACTATTGGTAGGATTATGTTGGCCAGTGCTTTTGCTGAAGCTTGGCAGGGAGAACCCTGCCGCTACATCAGGCTACCGAACGGTCAGCCCAGGGCACCCATTAGTAGTCCAGGAAATGAAGTAGTTTAAAGAACTTATTATTTTATCAAGCTGGAGCTGAATGCTCACTGTAGTTTCTGCGACCAAGAAACATTGCTGAATAGGGATTGCCTCAGTTTCAGCTGTTTTTCAAACATTCAATATTTAAAAGGTGACAAGGTTTAAATGTTGTTGCTTTGACAGCTTAGGTGTGGAAAACTGGTCTGGCATTTTGCAAATAAAAGAAAAATATTTTACAGTAATTTAAAGACGGAGAATATGTCATATCACAAATCTTCAATATGTTACAGTATTGGCACAAATACATTTACCACAGTTATTTTTGTGTTCAGCAGTTTTTTTAAAAAAACAATTAAATCAAAGACACATTTGTTGATGATGAATCTAAATCTCTGTCAAAGAATAATTTTTACCCAGTCGCTGTTTCAGCAATGCCAATTCTAACAGAAGAGGGAGGTCATTTCTACTTTTCTTAGTGTTTGTTCAAATTCTTATTGATCTGTAGAAGAAATTAGACTCATCAGTGGTTTGGCTCACAGCTCCTGGTAAAGAAGGAGGCCCTGGAACACTTCTTTAAAATTGGGTTAAGAGAGGATTATGTGTATTACAGTCTCTCCATTACAGTTAAAATGGAGCCAAGCTGATTGTTGGCAAAGAATCGTATTCTGCTGCTACTGTGCATGTATTGTATTTTGCTAGCTTTTACTTCAGTCTATCTGCCTTCCTTTCATACCTGACCTAGCTTTTCCACTCATGTAGTATAATTCTTTAGGAGACCAGTAGCAGACAGAAAGAGAAAAGACAGGAGTGGGAAGAATCAAAAACAGAGAATTGCTATTTTGAAAAGAAAGATGTGAGGAAAAGTTTTAAATTAAACCTGACAGCCAGTTTGAAAATCGTGATTAAAAACACTGGGCTAAAGCATGAAAGAATGGGAGTTTTAGACTTGCTTCAGCCATGAAGTCAGCCAGGTGACTTTGGGCCAGTACTCCTTCCTCAGGCTAGGAAAAAGGTACGGGTGCATTTCCAAAAAATATATATTGCCATGAAAATTACATGGACTTGTTCGAGCAGTGTTCAGGAGTAAAACTGATTTAATCCCAGAAAATCTTAGTAATACAATCATGTTAGATTTAACACCTTATCTTTTTCAAAATCACGTGATGTGTTAATACCACTTTATAATGTCTTTTTAATGGCCAGACTTGGAGTACTACATCCAGTTATGATCACCATGATGTAAAAAAGATGTTGAGACTCTAGAAAGAAGAGCAATGAAGATGATTAGGGGGACTGAAGACTCTAAACATATAAAGAACAGTTGCTACAATTGGGTATGTCTAGTTTAATGAAAAGAAGGACTAGGGGTGACATGGTAGCAGTGTTCCAATATCTCAGGGGCTGCCACAAAGAAGAGGAAGTAACTTTATTCTCCAAAGCACCTGAAGACAGGACAAGAAACAATGGATGGAAACTAATAAAGGAGAGAAGCAATCTAGAACTAAGAAGAAATTTCTGGACAGTTAGAACAATTAAACAGTGGAAAGACTTGCCTTCAGAAGTTGTGAATGTTCCAACACTGGAAGCTTTTAAGAAGATATTGGTCAACTATTTGTCTGAAATGGTATAGTTTCCTGACTGAGCAGGGGGTTGGACTAGAAGGCCTCCAAGGCAGGGGTGGGATTCTACCAGTTTACACCTATTCACTAGAATCGGTTATTAACATTCTAAGCAGTTCGGAGAACCGGTTGTTAGAAGAAATTACTGGCCTAATCCTGTAAGGAAGGCAGGAAGGAAACATTCTGGTGTTGCTTACAGAAACTGCTTCTCTATTAACCCTTATTATATTCTTGGCAGTACTAGACTTCCTGTCTCAGGAACGTCTCTGGAGTTTTTCCCCGCTCCTTTGCTGGTACTTTGCTTGTGTGGAGTGACCATTCAAAGTTACAATGGCACTGAAAAAAGTGACTTATGACCATTTTTCACACTTACGACTGTTGCAGCATCCCCACAGTCATGAGAGGCCAGGCGAGGAGATGCATGCCTCGATGTGAGTGATATTGAGTTGGCCACACCCAGCCAATAACATGACCCCCAAGCCATGTCCACCCAGTCACATGACCACCAAGCCACGCCCACCACCTAAGCCATGCCCAAAGAACTGGTTGTTAAAAATTTAAATCCCACCCCTGCTCCAAGGTCCCTTCCAACTCTGTTATTCTATTCTATTCTATTCTATTCTATCCTATTCTATTCTATTCTATTCTATTCTATTCTATTCTATTCTATTAAGATAGAAACTGCAGGACATAGTCAAATCAGCCACTGTACCATTTAATCTGTGTTGGCTTTTTAAGGTCACATAAACCATTATAGCACCTTTATGTAGGAGCCGTGATGGCATAGTGATTAGAATGCAGTATTGCAGGCTAATTCAACTCATTGTCAGGAGTTCAATCCTAGCCGGCTCAAGATTGACTCAGTCTTCCATCCATCTAAAGTCAGTAAAATAAGAAGCTGGATTGTTGGGGACAATGTGCTGACTGCTTAGAGAGTGCTGTAAAGCACAATGAATGGTGTATAAGTTTGAGTACTATTGCTATTACTACCTGCATTGCCTAGTCTTTCCCCCCAGAATACTCTCTGATATTAGCAGAATCACCCTAAGCTTTCAAAACTCCACTGTATCTTAATACTGTATCTGCACACACACACACAAAGACACACAAGCACACATACACACACACACCACAGAGTTTTTGCCAATTCAGCATTTGATACCCTTCCCTCTTCTGATTAGCACTATATCCAATTAGCATCTAAACTGTCCTCTTTTCCAAGTAACTTCTCAATAAGATACCACACAGGAAGCCTGCCCAATGTAGATGGATGCAAGGATACACAAAGAACCAGGGAGATGCCATGGCTCAACAGAATGGTACTTGCTGTATCATAGATTTTCCAGGAAACATAATCAAGACTGAAAACTGGGGAGAAACCATTATGGAGACAGTGGGCAAATCGATATCCCATCCAACTCGGGACAAGGAAATAACTAATGCAAATGAAGCATTATATGGTTAGATTGTCTGAAGAACTCTCAAGTGAAATATTCATTGTGTTGAGGTTCCAAAAATCATTGCATGCCATATGTGCACATAATAAATCAAAGATAAAATGTTTAGTACTAGTTATTTGGTTTCCATGGTATTGGAAAAATTGGAGTGTGACTAATTGCTTGCAAACTTATTTTGAATTCAGTGCATGTGGTTTAAAATGTGGTGTTTTAGCTTCAACGTTTTAAGCTGCTGAATTGTGAAATAGGCCTTTTTTCATGAAAATGTAAGGAGAAATTGGACAGATACGGCATCAAAATATTTTCTCTGAAGTCAAACAGTGCAACAGGGACATGATTCAAGATTATTTCTGCCATTTCAAAATTAAATATATTCAGTGCCCATCTATGCTAAACAGTAACAATGCCATTTGAATAAACGAACTTATTTAAATGAAGCCATTGATCTCTTCTCTTTTCAGTATCCAAATTCTAAAGAATTTTCCAAGAAAAACTTTGCTAGTTTAAATGCAGGTCCATCTATAATTTCATTGTTGTTGTTTTTTGTAATATAAGTAAGGCTTAAGAACAATAACATCCTTCACCTTGTATTGCCTATGAGCTGGAAAATTACCTTGCATATTAGAGGTAATATACCATCATCACAAATAACAGCCATTACCACAAAACTGGAACACAGTTTACAACACAAAGCAACACATTCCAAATTTGAAGTTCACATGTGGCTGCTGTTCTACTTTTAGGCAAAAGTAAAATGGTATGCATAGTTATAAACCGACATATTTTCCCCAAATTGCATTCCTTTCTTCCTTTCTTTTTGCAAAAGCCATATTTCCTTAGATAGTGGAGAAAACTATTGTGATTCTGGGCTGTTTAGAAACAACATAGTAAAACAATATAAAGCAACTAAAAAACTATTAAATGATGCTGTTCATCCATCGTGTTGGAAGAGGACTTTGACATCTAACAGGTTGTAGGCTGTCCACAGTGTGTCTGCAGGCAGCTGGTAAGGCCTATATGGGCACAAAATGTTCTGCTGAATCTGTGGGCACCATGGTTGCAAAATTTGCAGCTCTGGCTTTATGGAGTGCTCACTTCTCTTGTGCTATGGTTGTTCTTCTGTCTTCAAATGTCTGACAGCCTTGGTGGATCAATGTGTGCCATGTCGATGGACTCTTAAAAACAAAATTACAAAGGTTAAAATTTAAAAGTTAAATATGAAAATTAAAGTTAAAAAACTTAAAGGCTAAAAGATTAACAAGTTGGAAAAATTGCAATCAAGCCATCAGCCATCTTTAAGGTTGCATCACATTCACTCTTAGACCCCTGTACAAAATGGCAGAACCAGGTCTTAACACTGGAAAACCAGAAGAGTAAGGGCTTCTTGCCTCTGGAATTAGATGGTCCAAAGGATGGTGTCAACAGCAGAGAAGGTCCTCTTCTTAGATTCCACCAGCTGTATTTCTTTCACTGACAGGATTCACAGCCTTGCTTCACTGCTTGACTGGGTGGGACATGTCGATATAATTGGGACAAATACCCTGATCCCATGCCATGAGGGCTTTAAAGCTGATAACCAACACCTTGAATTAGCTATGGAAACAAACAAAACCCTTTGTAACTCACGTAGCAGAAGTGTTACATGGGTCGTCCTAGGGATGCTTAGAACTGCTCATGCCATTGAAAACATAGGGGTCTGTCTTATACTGATCAGACTATTTGCTCATCGCAGACAACAAGGTCTGATAAATGGAAATCATGTGGTACTTTCCTAGCTTTATCAAAAATATTTAACATCTAGACAATATTTACTGATCTTAAAAACGTTAAGCAGAATCAGTGTTCTGATGGGAAAGCATCACGGCATTCCAGGGTGGTAAATTAGCTTGAGAAGTAAAATATCACCCTCATCACCCCAGAAGAGGTCAGTGACAAACCACTTGTATATTGTTGCTCTCTAGTGGTCATCCAGATACTTTACAGCTATACGCCGTACAATCAGATTTGTTGAAGATATGGTACAAATTGGGCAGCAAATAGAAATGTAGTGGAGCAAGGTATCTGCCTTCCCTGTTTCTGATATATTTAATCCACTACCTCTTTTGTAGTATTTATTAATTTGTTAATACATTAACAAATTTGCATTTCCTTCCAAGCTCAGGACAACATACAAAACAATATCTTATTCACTTTTCTTAATAATTACTACCTTGTGAGATAGGCTAACAGGTCATGAGTAGTACCAAGTCACCATAGGACTTCCGTGACTTTCATTCTTTTTGAAATATTCTAGTAACAAGAAGTTTCCTTATTGTCCAACTTCAGGAATCTACCCTTACATTTGATTCCTTGAAAATCAAAGTTACTAAGCTGCATCAATGTACTGTATAAACTATGATGTTGACACAATAAAAGCAAATGAGATGAACTTCATTAGAATCCAAAGACTTAGAACTCTAATGTGGTTTATGCCTGCAAGCCCAGTTACATTAATTTATTCCGGATTTAAAAATGAATTAGTAATTGTATACTGTATTCTTGACATAACTGAATGAAATGAAGATCTAAACAGAGCTGGTATACACACCAAAAGCTGCGGTTAGTGGATTGTATGCCAACACAATTAGTTTAATTTTATTTTACACATTGAAAATCACCATGCTTCTCCTGGGAATACAGTAATCCACATATAAGAAGAATTTTCTCTGAGTTTTTCTTTTTCTTTTTGGTACACTATTATATTTAACAACAATCCTATTTGTACAAGCTAGTATAAAATGTTTTAAATAAAACGAAGCATTTCATGGAAAATTTCACTTACATCACTTTCATTCAAACAAAAAAACCCTCCATTCCTTTGAAAAGTTCAGCAAATTATGATTTATGACTTTTTAAGAAACAGAAACCCTGAGAAAGGCCTGAGTTTTTTTTCTTCTCGAGATTTGTATCACTAGGGACTTAACTATAAAACAAACTAATAAAAATGTTATTAAGCTATAATCGGTTGCTTTTCTTCAGAAAGTCTGCTATATGGTGCTTTATACTTATCTTGTGAAACATTCCAATAAAACTGATCTCTAGAGTCCTAGCAGTGCTACTGTTTCTAGATTTACTCTAATGTATATGAGCTCTAGTACAATGTTTGGGAAATGTGTAAAATGAATCTAATCAAGTTCTCCTTAGATTTATTGAATACATGTTATACATGTTCACTATATCTGTGGTGGTAGAGAGACAGTTTTCTGAAAAGCCAGCAAAAGCAAAATCCCTTTAAGATACTTCAAGCAACTAATAATATCCAACATTTCCTTTTAAAACAAGCTGTCTTAAAACTGGGAAAGACATCTGAAACCTCAAAGATTGGTTTAATATGTCCCAGAGCCCTGATAGTGCATGCCAAAGAAAGGCATCGCTTGCCCATGGGCATCACTTTGGCCACACCTGCTGTATTTAGTGAAGATCCTACCATCCCTTTAAGTTCATTTGCATCATCGTAAGAATTTTCTTATAATGTCGACCAAAATCTATCATCTTATGAGACCCTTCCATGTGGTTCTGTTTTTTAAATTCACTGGAATGAACTTTGTCTGCACCAGTGGATCAGCCTTTTAAATCCTGGAAGGTTGATGAAATATCTGTCATGCTCCTGTCAGACCTGAATCCGTGGAAGATAAGTCAGAGCTGGGGCTAAGGGAGATCGAGGGGGCAACCTCAGTGGTTTCGGAGGAATGCGGGAAGGAACAGGACAAGGCAGCCCTGGGCCACTCAGGCTTGAGATGGCTTGTCAACAGGGAGGAACAGGGGCAAGATGACCGAAAGAGGGTAGGCAGGAGAAATGAGGAGTGAGGGAGCTCAGGCAATGAGCAAAGACTGCCCCCTCCTGATTCCTGAGCATGGAGAGTGGAGAGGAGGTGGGAACAGTGCAGGCCAACCTGACAACTCAAGAGGAGAGCTCCCTGCCCCTCTTCACAAGGCACACTGGAAACTGAGACTTAAGGAGACGCTGTGGAGAGAGTGTTTGTCATGAACAAAAATGGAATTAATGGAGTTTTTTGCCAATGTCTGTAGTTTGCAGGACTTCTTGTCTTCTTTGTTTTGTGGACTCATTGCCTTATTCCTTACTTCGTGGACTCATTGTCTTGTTCCTTGCTTTGTGGATTCATTACCTTGTTCCTTGCCTTGCTGGATTTCTTGCTTTGAAGCCTAACAAAACACTTACTAACAATGTTTTGCTGGACTACTTGCAGCCAGATGGTGCTGTGTGTGTGAGAGAGAGCACTTTGCTCCGGGACTTGCCATAAACATGGAAGCTTTTCGAGAGCAATTGGAGCAATAAAGGAGAGTTTGAACTATAGCTAGTTATGTTGCCTTCGTGCCTTGTCCCGACTCATCACATATCTCTTAAATCTTCTCTTCTTTAGATAAGCTTCTTTAAATAAGCTTACTTGATATAAATAAGGTCCCCCCACTGGAATTGGCCTTTTCTGCTCATATAGGCAGAGGCAGCATGCTATGAGTTCCATCAGCCCAATTATTCCAGCAGTGGGTTCCAGAGAAGGGCCTTCTCTACTCTTGCTCCTGCCCTCTGGAACATCTTGCCTCCCCTGCCCCAAAGCAAGGTTGGCCCCAGTCTCCCTATCTTTTCATAAGGGCCTAAAGACCTCATTCTGTCAGTTGGCCTGTGGCCCTAATGGAGGAACAGCACACAGAGGTGGTTGATTGAGCAATAATAGATCCCATTCTGTCATCCTCCCCATATGTCCTTGATTTTAATCCTGGTTTTAATTTATTGTTTCAAGGTAGATGTATTTTTTTATGTCTGTAAGCCACCGTGTGTGTGTGTGTGTGTGTGTGTGTGTGTGTACAGAATATTTGTAGATTTTCACGGGTACAGGTATGTAGGTCTAGATATGTTCGGGTCTTTTCCCGTGTAAGATTATAAGTATTTTGGCGACATTTCAGCAAGGTCCCACTCGCCATCCTCAGGCTGATGCTTTCTGCTTTGTGCCAGTGCAAGCAGTGTGTGATGCTGCCTAATGATTGGTTGATGGAGTTGATGTTGGTATAATGGGCTGTGTGATGGCCTTGTAAGTTTTGTTGTGGAGATATCCTGGATCTTGTGCTGTAATCTCTTGGATCATTTGTTTTGTAGTGATCTTTTTTCCATTAGCCTCCCATGTTCTAACGGCTTGGGTAATGGATTGTGTGATGGCCTTGCAAGTTCTTTTGTTGTGATATCCTGGGTCCTGCATTGTGATCTCCTGGGTTGTTTGTGTTTTGATCTCTTTTCCATTAGCCTCCTGTGTTGTAATGGCTTGGGTAATGGGTTGTGTGATGACCTTGTGAGTTTTATTGCTGTGGTATCCTTGGTCTTGTGCTGTGATTTCTTGGGTCATTTGCTGTGTTGCAACTTCTTGAGTTCTTGTGGTATAATTTCTTGAGTTTTCTGATGTGATATCCTGAGTGGGTGGCTGTGATGTAGCATTCTGGGTTTTGGTCTGGACCAAAACCCAGAATGCTACATCACAGCCATCTGCTCCAGCTGACTTCTGTCAAGCAAAGTCAGTGGAGAATCCAGATTTGCTTAATGACCGTGTGATTTACTTAACAACTGCACTGATTTGCCTAACAACCATGAGGAAAAATAGGTCATGAAATCAGACACAAATCATTCAACCACCACCTGGCTTAGCAATGGAAATTCTGATTCCATTTGTGATCATCAGTGGAGGATTACCTGCATTTGTTAACATTTTACAATAACAATAAACAGTACAACAAAATGGTTAAAAAAGGAGACAATTCATGAAACCAAATATAAATATTTCCCTAATATTCCACCCACACATGTATTTCCATGCACTGATCTTGATGACATTTCTTTAAGCCTATTCTAACTGCCTATATTAGAAATTGGACTTTCTTTTAATTCCTAGGAACAGTGGAGTAGTTTTTCACACTGTAAACCTATAAATTATTATTTCTTCCTCTCTTCCTCACAGGCATGCACATCTAAAGTGCATAGAAAGAATATCAGAAAATATATAACATCCAATGAGATCTTTCCCAAAAGTCAAAATGTAAATGTAGATTTGGAACATTTTTAAATTAAAGAGCAATGCAGAAACAAGATTTAATGACATATGGAGAAAGGTCACAGGCTAGAACTAAATGGGAAAATTCCCCACCCTTGATTTTATCTTTCAAGCATATAATTACTATAAGTGCATCTTCTTTAAAAGCTGCATGCTTCTTCTTTTTGTGATTCATTTTCCAAGAATCAGCCTTCACTGCACAGCATTTATAATAACTTCAAAGGGGCTTGCCTAGTTTTATTTAATGCAAAAACTTACAATTAGACATCAGATTTTGTTGGAAAATACAGAGATCACATTAAAGTAATTTATGATTAAAAACAGATGTTTTTCCCAATGGTTCGAAAAAATGGTCTTTTTCAATGGATTTACAGTAAAAGTCTAAACATGTTAAGATTCCTTCAGGCAGATAAACAACACTCAGCAGCTGTGTAATGCAAATAGCGAAATACCAATATATATGTGGGAGATGAGGGTCTATAGAAAAAGGGGGAGATATTATATATGTATATCTTATAATCTTGTCAATCAATTCTGTCTCACCACCAAATACAATCCCTAAGGGTTCCTAAGCCATCAGTAAAAAGAGAAAATATATTCTATTGTACAGGTAGTCTTCAACTTACAGCAATTCATTAGGTGACCATTCAAAGTTACAACAGCACTGCAAAAAATGGCTTATGATCATTTTTCACACTTAAAGCCATTGTAGTATGTCATATGACCAAAATTCAGATGCTTGGCAACTGACTTATACTTGACATTTACAATGTCCCAAAGTCACGTGATAACCTTTTCTGAGGGGCTGGAGCTAACAGGTGGCCAAGCTAAGTCCCTAAATCCCATCCTGTCATCAGGAGTCCTGGTGCTCCAGCAAGCAAAACTTCAGCCAGGCAGATGACGGAGTTTGCAGGGGGCCTGTGCCTGCCTATCTAGCACCTGGATAGCACAAGCATTCATTCTCGGCTTTATTTGAGATTCCTAGCTGAGATGGATAGCAAAACTAGGACTGACCAGCTCCAAGCTGAAGTAGTGGGAACCGAGGGCTGCTTTGGGTGCCACCAGCTGGTGCAAATGTACCATGACAAAGGTAGAATGGGCAGCGCAAAGGCAAGTTGCGCTTTGCTCCTGCACACTAAGGCTTCAGCCATTGCTACCGCTTCTTTGGCCTACACTAAGGCTTCAGCCATTGCTACCTGCACCGCTACCCCCTTGTCACCACAGCACCATTTGAGCCGCAGGCTCAAAGATTGTGTGGCATGTGCTGCCACTGCTGTTCCAATGGCTGCCTCAGGAGTGAGGGGGAATAAAAAGGCCAGCTGGCAGGCAAAGATCCACTCACTTGCTTTGCTCTCCCACCTCCGCTCCCCTCTCTCAGCTCCCCTTGTGTTGTAGCCAGCTTTCTCATTTAGGGAGATGCTGCAGTATCAAACATAGTAGGGCCTCATGGCAAGAGAAAAGACAGTGAAGCTTGCAAGAGTAGAGGCGGGACAGCAAAGCAAGTGATGCTTCAGACTGCCGGCTGGCCTCTTTATTCCCCCTCACTCCCAAAGCAGCCAGGTAGCACAATATGAGGCCGCAGGGGCCTTATAGTGTTTCTGGGGCAAGGAGAGCTGCTGCTGCCGCTGCTGCTGCCGCCATTGCAGAGTGCTGGGGATGGCTGGGAGGCCAGGCACTCCCACATCCTTACCAGGTGGGCGGGCTAGGGCCAGCTGGCAGAGGGTGATCATTCTTTTGCTTGCAGTCCACAGCAGACTGGCCAGGAGCACCCAGTGGACTCAGGCTGGACTGGCTGGCTCACATGGTGGCAGGAATCACTGGTTGGGGGGGTGCCGCTGGGCCTGGATATGCTGGGCTGCATTCACCTGAGCAGCTCCAAAATTAAATGTGGAAAGTGGCATACCATGGTATTGGAGACTCGCTCCAGGCCTGCGCATTTGGCTGAAGGGCTGCCTTGGGGCAACATGGCAAGGCTTGGTCTCTTTTGGGCCGGCCTCTCAGCTGTGGCCTGCTCATCCTTCCCTCCAACTTGGGTTCTGTATCCAACCCATGACGGGGTAACTCACCACTTCTGGGCAGCGGGTGAGCAACCCTCAAGGAGAGCACCACACTGAGATGCTGCATGCCTGGACCAGATGCTTTCTCTTGGGCCTCCCCCCCAGAGCCTTCCCCTGAAAGTCAGCCAAGCCTCATTGTGTCATCCCCCCACAGCCCTTTGGATGAACATGGTGGGCTCCATCCCCTGCTATCAGCATTACCTTCTCGGGCCAGGTGAAGAGTGGCCACATAGGAGGCAGCTGGGTGAGGACCGGAGATCAGTGATGGAAGGCTCACCACTAGGCCAAAATCATCTGAGCTGCATGGTTAAGCAAGCAAGGGAACCAAAGAGCTGCAACAGCTATGCCGCGGACGTGAGTCTAGGCACTGCCCAAGGCGGGTAAGGCATGATAAGGAGTGAGTGGAGGGGAGGGACAAGAGGGGTGGGGCAGGTGGGAAATTTAACAACCAATTTTCCTGAACCAGTGCAAACCAGCTGAATCCCACCACTGATCTCTGCCATTTCCAAGAAAACAATAGTGGTCCCATTCAATATTAGGGAGTACAGCCAAAGAAGTAGGTTAGGTTGGCTGCCAAATATACAACTACACATTTAAGAAGGAAAAGAAAACAGTAAGTAGAGATGCTTCTTGAAGTAAAACTTTGTTCAAGAATGGAAACTTTAGAAGAGTTTCTATAATGATCTGCAGATGAGCCATAGTTGGAACTTCGAATAAATGCTTCAATTCTAGGCTCCTGATTGCTAGAAATAAAATTTCTAGATTTTCACAGTGTGGAAAGATATGGTTTGTTTAATCATGGTTTGGTGAGGGAGCTGACCTATGACTTTATGAAGTCATAGGTCATAGCAGTAGAGTTCACAAAACATGCTAAATAACTAATCAGTCAACAAGATGGCTTAGTATGATGTATGAACCTTTGCGATTTTTCTACGACAGCCTTTCATCTTGCCATGCATCTGGATTCCCCTATGCTAAAAACCTGACTTTTGACACATAGATTAGGGTGAACATTGGCTTCCATATTTTTTATTTAAGAATAGATATTCCAACCTCCACTTGGCATATGACCAGAAACTCATTATCACCAACAAAATAGTTTCATTACTACCAGTAGATTATATTTGATTTCCTTCTTCCACATAAATCCAACATTCACCAATCATTCATAAAATCCAATGATTTACACTGCCTCTCTCTTTTTCTTGTATATATATATATATATATATATATATATATATATATATATATATATATATATATACACACACATTGCAGAAATACATATAAAGCCTCTGCCTTTCTTTTCTTTTTATTTTGAATAGACAAAGATCATCCCGGCCAATCATCCCAGCCAAAGCACAGTTTAATTTCACACAGAAAATTCCCTTCCCTCTATTTAGTAATAAATCCCATCCAAATCACAATTGTTTAATAGCTAAAATGCGCCAAGATTTGCTGGCAAGTAGTGTGCACTAGCGTGGGCTTGTCTAAAAGCATTTGTGATTTCAAAGAATCACTTCATTACATTTCAATCATAGTCATAGCACATGATTTTGAAAGAGCTCTTCTTAATGATGGCTTTTACTCTTTTAAATCATTTGATTCTATAAGAACTACAACTTAGTTTTCTGCTATATCCAATTATTTTTTCATTCATGATTTTTGTACATACAAGGCAGATTTCCTTATAGAGAGGCCCAGCAGTACCAATAACTGGCCCACAGACCAAAACACTCAACAGTCCATTTTCTCCAGTAACCACTAATAATCTTGAAGCAACTGGAAACATGGCTGGTTATAAAGAGACCACCCAATGATGGATGGAGTTTTACTTCTTTCCACTGAAACCCAAGAATTAATAAGTGATCCATGCAAAGTTTCTACTGGAACCCTTTGCCTGAATCACTTTTGGGAGAGGAAAGAAGATACTTCTTCAAAGGGTCATTGTTTTTAGGGGCTAGAACATCCCTACCAACTTGCTTACTAGTCTGGTTTCTTGTATTGAAACATGTTGAAATAATTCCACATCATTATTCTATATGAAGCCAAAATACATAAGGATAGTTCCTATGCCAAGGAGTTTGTAGTCCAAAAGCCAAGAGATTCAAAATTCAAAATTCAGCCCAGGGAAAACAACCATGTAGAAAGAGACAGGGAAATTACACATAAATTTCAGTGATGCCTATAGACCTTGGCTTAAGGCTGAAATAAGCCATTTTTTCCCTTATTCTGCCTCAAGACCGCTGGAACATGCTTAGAGGTTTTGTGACAGCACTGGACTGGGTGAACTTTTTTTTTTTATCTTTGAAGAGTTTGGGAGAATATGAGTGTTTTGGGGACAAGGTTGGTGTCTTAAGTCTCAATGGTCAATTAAAAATTCATTTAAAATCACCAAGAATGGTGTCCCTAGAATTTTTGGGAGTTGTAAATGGGATCTTAGGAAAGTGGGATGTGGATTGCTTCCTCTTTACTTAAAGGAGTATGTCCAAAATTCACAGTCATTTTGAAAGAGCTAATCTAAGTAATGGAATTAGCTATAACTCTTGGAAACTTATACCAGTAAAAGACAGCAGGTAGAAATGAATGAAGATAACTAAGCAAGAAATGACAGCCAGAAAGATGAGTGAAAATGGGCTTTGAGAAGATCTAATTATAGGCATGTTAAGATATACCCTAACATGAAAACTGAAATCCACCATATAAAATTTAAGCAAAGACATTACTTTCTTCAATATGAATTCAAAACTTTAAAAAAGGTATCCAATGGGTTCTTAAAGCAAACAGGAAATATTATCAAATAAACATGATATAAATAACAGCCTTAACAGCTATATTACTTGATATAGAAACCAGAAAGCTTGACTAATGGACATAGGAGAGTTGCCATTTCATGATCTGTTGCATGAAACAGTTGAATTCTCAGATGAGCTATCATTTTGCTGAAAGATGTAGCATTTAACTTGCTACTATACCATACTGTGTCAAATTTTGTTTTCTTATAAATTTATTGGAAAATACGATTTGATCAGGTATACCTAGACTTCTGATGCAATTTTAGATGAACAAAATGAAGTACTTCAGAGAAAATCTCTGGGTTATTTTCAAAGGTATGGTAACATGTAATCTACATATCATTAAATTTGAATTATTACAGCCAAAGCAATATTCCTTAGGAAACATGTTCTGTCAGAGTAAATATCTATGTAAAGTATCTTTATTTAAAATACAAAGTCTTTATTGACTCCAGCATTAGCATATGTTATATATTTTGTCTCTTTAGATAAAGTAATTTATGTCCTCTTTCTTTGGTAATCTGATTCATAATTGATGATATAATTTCTACAACACACATTCAGTATATGAGTATTAAACTTCAGTAAAAAGTTGCAGTAGGAGTCTAAGGTAAAAGAAAGGACATTGTTTGTCCTTCTAGGTCTGAGTTCAGCAAAGCAGGCAAGTCAGAAAAAAAAACCTCTCAGCAAATGAATTACACATGGTTCTCAGATGCCTGCAAAAGTGTATCTGAATAGCCCCTACATATCATTCTGCATCCTTGCATTCTGCTGTCATAACTGATGAGGAATGTTTCACCTGCATGGATTATGGATGGCTCCTCATTATATTTTTCAGCATCATTTAACAGAATTAATCTGAACAGTTTCTCTCTTTCTGCAAATTTTGAATGGAAAACACGTTGAAAGAAATTAAGTATGTGTCTTTGTCCTGGCTTCCATCTAGCAACTCTGCTAAATTGTGCAGCCTTATCTTAAAGGGTTGTCCTAGCCGATTTCTACTGAGGAAAAACTGCCCTAAACAGTTCTCTGTATGCATGATAACCCTATCCTTCTATCCACATTTTACTACCAACCTGCCTTCCATTGAGGATCTGTATACTGCACGAGTCAAAAAACGGACGCTTCACATCCCAGACATAAACTGTTTCAACTCCAACCCTCAAAACAATGCTATAGAGCACTGCACACCAGAACAACTAGACACAAGTGCAGGTTTTTTTCCCAAACACCATCACTCTGCTAAACAAGTAATTCCCTCAACACTGTCAAACTATCTAAGTCTGCACTGCTATTAGTATTACTATTAATCTCTCATCCTTCCTTTCACCCATCTCCTCCCACGTATGACTGTATGACCGTAGCCTTGTTGCTTATACCCTAATGATTTATACTGACTGTTTCCTAGTATGATTTGATTGCTTATTGTACCCTATGACTATTATTAAGTGTTGTATCTTATGATTTTTGACTCGTGACGAATGTATCTTTTCTTTTATGTACACTGAGAACATATGCACCAAGACAAATTCCTTGTGTGTCCAATCACACCTGGTCAATAAAGAATTCTATTCTATTCTATTCTATTCTGTTCTGTTCTGTTCTGTTCTGCTCTTTCTGTTCTTTCTATTCTATTCTATTCTATTCTATTCTATTCTATTCTATTCTATTCTATTCTATTCAACTCAACTCGACTCGATATATATGATAACTGACAATACAGCTTGATTGATTTTTGAAAGGACCCATTTCAAATGCAGTAACTAAGAGTAATATAACATGGAATTTAGTAAAACAATATATCCAAATACACTGTACCACCCTGGACAATGAAATATTTTGGGGAATATTAAAAGAGTCAGAATATCATATTTCCTCAAAGGAGAAATGGAAAAAAATCTTAACAAAGGCAGAAAGAATCCACAACAGCTTCCGGCAGAAGCCTCAAGTCATTAGAGATGGATATTGTGTGCCCATTAAGAAAGACTGGGCCAGTCTATTCATAAACAAAATGTGCAGAAGGTTTGAGGTGATGGGATTAAAATTTACACACATACCCATCCAAATTCTAAGAACAGGACATGACCTTTAGGACATAATAAGATTAACCCACTACCATTGAAATTGCAAAAGACACAAAAGTGTCTTCATTGCCCAATCCCAAGAACAGTTCAAACTTTCAAAGTCATAGAAACCTATAAAAATCCATTCAACCATTTTGTCAGCTGTCCCAGAACTGCATGCTGTTGTCAGTTTTGCTGATCAATTAACAGTGTCCTTCTTTCCAATCAGCCTCCATTTTATTTCCAGTGCCTTCTCCAACACAATACAAAAGGACTTGATCTCTTTAAAAAGAAGAATCAATTTGATGGCACCACTTGAGATTCAAAAACATTAAGTAAATAAATTGAACAAGGAGAATGAGTAAACCCATGGCTTTTTAAGAAGCTACTATATCATTATTATGGTTGGTCAACAGTCAGCTACATATTTAGTCTGGATTTGATATTTTATCCATTTATTGAGGCCTTCCCAAAGACCTACAATAGGAAGATGTTGTTGTTTGATGGTAGTAAATGTGTCGTAGGATGTAAGCTGTTTCAGTGAAAACTGCCTTTTACAATTGTCTGACAGTGATTTCATCAACCTTGATGGTGTTCAACTGGTACTTCATTTTTTTAGTATTGCACCCTAGCTGCCTATTTATAATGGCATTTTGTTATAGTTGTTCTCCTTTTATTAGCAGGCCTTTGTATTTTGTAGTTTTTATCCAGTTTTTCTCTTTTGCTGTCTCCAGGTACTGCAATTATGGTTCATTGCACAGTCAGCCAGATGTTTAGACTGGATGTGGCAATTTAAAAATGGTTCATTGCAGAGTCAGCCAAATGTTTAGATTGGATTTGGCATTTTAATCCACCTATTAAGCCCCTTCCAAGGACCTGGAATAGGCAAATGTTCTTTGATCGTGTTATAGGTAATGTTGCAGGATGTAAAGTTTATAGATTATTGTTATTATTCACCAAAGAGAGAAACACCTACTACGAATTCAAAATAACCTGATTTCTCATTAGGGGAACATCCTTTTCATACCTCAACCATAAGTTTCTAATAAAATTACAAACAAATACAAGCAAACAACCAATGGAAATATCACAATAAACATTCTTGCAATAACTGCAATAGTGTAGACCACAGTTTGAAAAGAGTGGTTGAAAAATATTTGGCACATCAAAGAGAAAGCCAAAATAAAATTTTATATGTTGACAATATAAATAAGTGACTTTGCTTAATGTCTGGAGTCATTTCTGGCTTTTAAGAAGGGAAAAAAATCAATATTTGTTGGCTAAGTAGGGATAATTAAATTGTTGAAATGAGAATGGCCAAGTTATATAAAAGCAACAGAGTTGGATCAACAAACTAACAGTGTTCCAACAGGATTTATATTCAAAGTTCCGAAGTCTAAATATAGGAGGTCTATGCCTTGGGAAAAATGGGAAATAATTTGGAAGAGGAAAGTGTGATTCATGCATCTTGCCTGATGTAACATTTTTAGAACCAGAAATCCTTGCAATTTAGTAGTTTTAAGAAAGGTGTCTTGGATTTAAGACTTTGTCGCAAAGCACTGTCTTTACTAATGGAAAAGATAATACTAGAGTTTTGTTGGAAGTGATGGGGGACATTCAGAAAAATATTAGAATGTATCCACCCATTTCAGGCCAATGTCTCCCCACCCCACCCCCACCCAGCTTTCCCCAGTTTAGCACCATAGAGATGTATCAAAGCCCGGGATTTGCAAGGGCTAGCTGAGAATGCTGAGTTGAAGACCAGCTTAGCTTTTCCTCCAGCCTGTACTTGAACATTTGATGCTTTGGAACCTTTGTCTATTGTTCGCCAGGAAGGAAATGCACACCTTGTACTTCCTACTTTCTCAGTCTTGCAACTCTACTATCAGCTTCGCGCGCTCTGTGAAGGAATGGAAAGCTCCAAGAAAGGGACTACCACACCACACTGGCGAAATGGTGCCACTTTGAAGCCTATGAAGTTTGCCGCTCCATCTAGGGCAGGATGGGGAATTCTGGGACTTGAAGTCCACACGTCTTAAAGTTGCCAAGTTTGGTCATGGTTGTCCCAAAGGTGCTTTGTTAAAAGGCACCTGGATTTTTTTTATTTTTTTATTTTTTTTGAAGACGTTTCGCTTCTCACACAAGAACAAGATCTTGGATGAGAAGCAAAATGGCTTCAAGGAAAAGAAGAAAAAAACCACAAGTCCAGTTGCCTTTTGAAAAAGCACTTTTGGTAAGACCAGACAGGAGTCCGAGTCTTCGCCAAGTTCCCCAGGCCAGCTGGAGAACCTGCCAATCCAGGCGGTCCCTCAACTGCGCCTCCTCCCCTTTCTTCTTCCAGGAGAGTGGGAAAAGCGCGTCTAACCAAACTCAAGAGACCAAGCGGATGTCTAAGGGAAGTGAAGGGGTCGTCGGTGCGACCTCCACCCCCGGCTAAGACTTTCTGAAACGCTGGGTGATCCGGGGAAGCCGGAAAGCTTCCCACGAAAGGCGACCGGGCAAGAGAACTGAAGCGGCGTTAGAAGGAGAGCACACGTGGAGACTTCGGCTCCCCACCCCGCCTGCTCCGGATCCGAGGGGCGTGTTTTGATCCTCCCAAACTGGGAACCACCCCTGCCCCGTTCAGCGGCTCCCTCACATGCCGCGCATCTTTCGGGTCCTCCATGCAAGCTCGGCTATTGATGTGTGACACCTAGGAGTGTAAGGAGACGTTCACGCGGATCCAGCTAGAGAGGAAAAGTAATAAGATTCAGGTACGTTTTTACGTTTTATTTCTTTTAATTTCCTGGAACGATGTGTTGGAAAGCCCTCTTTCTGTCTTTTTTTTCCCCCTCGCCAGCCCAATCTTGGTTTGAGGACTGTTTAAAAAATGAAAACTACCTGCTTTGCAAAATGCCACCTGATTCTTTGCTCCGTCTGTGGTAGGCGCCAATCCGTGAAGATATGCCATAGTAATAAATGTATAACGTTCGGTCTTTCAAGATATTGCAGAAACTCCGTTGGTTTGGTTGCAAGAGAATGAAAACTATTTCTGAGCTGACATGAATGAGGCATTTCCCGGTGTCAACCGCAAGGCTATTTTTTACAATGCAGACTTTAATTCTTGTCAGTAAGGAGCTTAACTACATTGCTGTAATGTCTTGGCAGGCGTCAGATTCATTGAAATGAATTGACAAGAACTTTAAAAACAAAATACCCTGAACAGAACCTTTTTTTAAATTAAATTTGGACTTCTCTGGATTTCTTCAAAGGGGGATCTTTATTTCGTTATGGCTTGTTGCATTTTTTAAAAAAATATAGATCTCTCCAAAGATCCAAGTGGACAGAAGAGCAATTTCTAAACAACTCTACAGTAACTTCAAAGGATATCTGAAACTACCTTTATCTTTCATTTTTCATCCCCTAAGACCATCTTTTGTGGAACCATCATCAGCTGTGCCATGTGACAGTCCTGATAAATGAAGGGGGCGATAAATTAAGAATGAATTTAAAATATTCACACATGCCGGTCATCTGTAAAAAGATTTGTCATCTATTAACGACAAATATGACATCAAATGAGTGCTTTATAATGCAAGACATGAAAATCAGAGAATCACCAATTTAAATAACTTCTGCATTTCATGATATGGTATCTAAGGTTTTGGGTTGGGGAAGAAAAATTGAGGCTAAAAATAATTATTAGAACTTTTATTTATTTAGTACCACTTTTCCAAATAACTTGGAGTGAAATAAACATTCCTTTTCATGACAGCCCAGTCAATCCAGAGACTTCAAAAGGGACCAGAGGTCTGTTCTTTTACAACTACACCAACATTCTAATCCTGCATCATTCCAGGCTCATATAACTCTTAAATAAGAACTACCAAGAATTTGAAAGCTCCTATTCAGGATCTTGATGAGAAATCCAGGTTGTTGTTTTTTTACTATTTTAACTAATTTAAGTTTCAAAATACTATTAGGAAAAGAATCCTATAATCCTTCAGCAAACAGCACTCCTTACTAGCGCTGATAATGTTACCTAGTTAGGGTAATGAAGAAAACAAGAACACTCAGAGAGCACCAAGGACCCCTCAATCCTATAGTTTGGAAGGAAGGAAGAAATCACAGCTTCTGCACCTTGCATATTATTGTACCTGGAACTGAAGGTGCATTTACATTTTTTAAAGAAATTGTTATTGTTTTAATAAATACATCTCATTGACATTAGTAAGAGGGAAATCAACAAAGCAAACATTCTAAAGAAATGAAGGCTAAGATTCTTAATCTGCCTGTTCTGTTTGATTAAGGCACAAATGGCCCCAGAATGACATTAAGCTCTTTGATGTCATAGAATTGCAAGGTCTAGTTTTTAAAATACTTGTATCAAGAAAATAACTCATCCAAACAGAACATGGAGATTTTCAATATAATAGTTTATTGCACTCTTATTTTCCATTAAGCTAATTCTAATCTACTTAAGTAGCATTATAAAAACAAAAAAGACAAACCAGAATGAAACAGAAGTTGTCAGGAACAAGATCAGGCATAGCTTTCGTTCCCTATAAAGGTAGAGGAAAGTATGTTTCACTGTTTTCACTGTTTTCACTGTTGCTGTTGCTTCTTCACCAGGACAGTTCTCTTCTTAAACTCCTAATTCTTTGAGGCTTAATTTTCTTAGAAAGATTGATGTATTTGTCAGCAAAAAAACAAATTGCATGCAGATTTATGATTACTTTAAAAATAAAACTGTGGTTCATCAAGCAGAATGTTCAAATTCCAGTTTTAGTAGTATGTCAAATTCCAGATTTTAATACTATTCCCAATATTTAATACTATTTTAAATACTATTTAATACTATTCCAGATATTTAATATTCTTCTTCTATTCCCTGCTACATATTCACTAAAAGCAAAAACCTTGCTAGGAATGTTTAAAGGAAAGTGGAAGTATAACTGGTCCTTGGTTAATGACCATTCCTTCAGCCACCATTCAAATTTACTGAACTGAACAAACAGTATTTATCCCTGGACCCCAAAGATATAGTAATTGCAGCACCTCCTTGGCTAAATGGTCAAAGCCTGTGTGCTTGGCAGCCCACCTGTGCTTATTATTGGGTGCAAGGGCGCTTCCCCCATCCACCTATCTCCTCCCCCATTTCCCCTCCTTTGGCCACTCTGCACTCTGCACTGTAGCTTCCTTATGCTCCATTCAACCTGCTGCCTTGCCCTCTTCTGGCCCTACACTCCACTTGCAGTTCCCAACATCTTCACCATCTTTCTCAGACTGCTTATACATGGCCTGATACTTAGTGAGACTGCCATGCCAGTCCTTTTTCCCAAGGCCACGTGGGGCCTTGTCTAAGTTATGTATGACCTGCAGGGTCATAGGGAGTTCGGAGTGGCAAGGAGAGTATATCAAGGGCAGAAGGACAAGCGAAGCACAGGATGGCCAAAGGGGCAGATGGGTTGAAGAGGAATCTTTTGTGAGGCTTAGGGCTGGGAGAGACCAAGCTGGAAATGGCTTGGACTGGGATGAGTCCTTGCCTAAGGACTGCTGGAATTGCCATCACTAAGCAATATGGTCATGTGACATGCTTTAGAACGATATCACTTACTTGGGTTCAGTGGTGGGATTGAAAAAAAATTACTACCAGTTGGGCGTGGGTTTTTTTGTAAATTTTATTTGAGTTTTCACAAAGAGGAAAAAAAAATACAAATAAAACATCTTTTTTGAAAGCAGCATAATCCCGGGTTACATTTCTTCGTACAGACACAAATTCAGGTTCATGCTCATTTTTATATTCTATTCCATATCTTATTACTATTTTACATTTTCTGCATAGCTTCTCCCCTCTTTTAATTTTCCCAATTTTATTTTAATTATTTCATCTCAATTCAAACCATTGTATTTATATTTTTGTCTGTCCTGTTTCAATTATCTATTATCTTTTCTCATTAAACAAAATTTCTCCTGTAGTTACTGATTGGAGTATGACGCCTTTATATCTTTTCCCTAAAGTTGTAACGTTCAATATAATACATAACTTCCATTCGGATTCTGCTTGGTACATTCTTAAAATACACACTGTATTCTTTAAAAAAAAAGAAAAAATTATAAATGTATATAATTAAAACAACATTCCATTCCAATTCAATTCTATCATTAATATTAATATTCATTAATGGGAATGGGAACAATTATAAGCTTTCCATAATTAATTTCCCCCCCCACTTATATTTTATAAAACATTAACTAATTAAAATGTTCCTGTTCCTTCCTAATTCAATTTTCTCATTTATTTTATTTCACTTATTTTATTCACAAACATTTCACTAAATTACACTATTTTATCCCTCATTTTAATCATACATTGTTTCCAATTTTCTAAAGTTATTTCTATTATTAATATAACAATACAATCTTATGTACCTTTACAGAATCCCTTTTTCAGTTAGATTTTCACCCATTATCTCTAAATAGGTCCTGTTTCTCTATATCTTGCTCCAGTCCTTTGTAACTTCTTTTCCTTTCCTTCTTCCCTCTCTTCTTCTCTCTCCCCTTTTTACCCTCTTGTCTCTCTACCTCTATTTCTCTCTTCTGTATTCCCCTGTTCTGTTGCTTCCCAGTATTATACTTATTTTTCGAATTATTTTTCTTTTCTTTGGTTGTTTCTTTAAGTCTTAAATTCTCCATCCTCTTTCCCCCCTTTCCTTTTTCTTCCCCACATAAAATTACTTGTTCATTAAAGATGGCTTCTTTTTTGTCCCAGTCTTCTTGTTTTGCAGTCTTTTCTTGTTGTTTCTCGTAGTTCCAAATCTCCATTTCTAAGAATTGAAAAACGAAGCCAAAAGAACCCTTCCCTTCTTGTGCACCTTCTTTGTACTTTTTAAGTTCCATTTTCAATTCATCCAGAAGTAGTGCCATTGTATAAATTTTTAAACAACCACCCAATATTTTAGTCATTCAAATATAATAACCAGAATCCAAAGATCACCAAATAATCCAAATACATGCAAGCTGTTTCTTTTTTGCTCTTTTTTTTCACTTTCTCTTCCCGGGGTTACTATTTAGTTGCAAAGTTTCAGTTAAAATGTATCTTTTAGAAGTCTTGTTGAAGTTTTAGTGTAGATTCTTTTTAATTCCAGGCAGTCTCCTCCCTCCTCCAGATCCTGTCCTTATTCTTTTTCTCTCCCTTCCTGCTTATGAAAAAGAAAGTTTTTAATGTCCAGAAATCTTTATTATCCCTTTGGCATTTTGTTTTATTTTCAGCTTAATTGCCTATTGATGGCAAGGTGGATTTTTCTGATTTCTTATTTAAGTCTCTTAGTTGTCAGTATAGGGAAGGAGAGAGAAGGGGGAAAAAAGCCAAACCTTTCCCTTTTCACTTTCCTTTGCTGCTTCCAACTCTTCTTTGGGAGCGATGTTATTTTTTGTAAGTTTAAATTCCAGGGTACCTTGGTTGTTGCTTTTACAATTTAACCCGGTCATCCAAAACTTTCACTTCTTATCTTCCTCCTGCACATTCTTTTCCAGTCGAGTTCTTCTTTGTGGTGGCCATTTTTGACCACCGCTGCAACCGCCTTCAGGAAAGGGAGTAATGGCTAGCTGAGGAGCAGAGATGCAGCTTTTCTCGACCCTGCTGGCAATCTCCCCACTCTTCACCACCTCTACGGGTTGGCTTAGCCCCAAAACCAGCTGGCTCGGGCACTCCAGCAGCAAGCCCATATTGAAACCATGCACGATCGTGGATTTCTGTCTGTCACCGAAGCCCTTCAAACCGGAAGTCCGGTTGTGGGCGAAGTGCTGGTTGTGGGGGAAGTGCCGGTTTTGTGGGCGTGGTTTTGTGGGTGTGGCAGGGAAAGGATACTGCAAAATCCCATTCCCCACCCCACCCCACTAATTTGCTTCCCATGAGCCCTCCTCATGCAGGGCTGGGTCCTCTAAAAGAAGACCCAGCAGATCAGCTGGGACTTGGGAGACAGAGAATCAATGGGGATGGGGCCAGTCAGAGATGGTGTTTGCCTGTTCTCTGAACTAAAAATTTCCGCTACCGGTTCTCCAGAACTGGTCCAACCTGTTGAATACCACCTCTGCTTGGTTTCCAATTACCATCATCATTGAAGACTAATGCTTATGGGTATTTAAACTGCTGTTTTGGTTTTTTTTACCTTGTAGAAGTAACCCTTATGGCAGCCTTCTCCAATCTGCTGTTCTTTAGGTGTGTGGGACTGAACCTCCCCATTTGTCCAGATGGTAATCCCCATTCTGGCTGGGAATGGGAACAGTTGCAATCCAAAACATTTGAAGGCTGAAGGTTAAATGTGTAGTAGCTTTTCTGTAGAACTGCTAAGAAAAAACTAAGTCCAAGCAGCCTGCTCAAAGTCACAAGCTCCTGATGTTTTCTGTTGTGTTATTTTCTAGAGTATTCTTTGTTCACACTTGACTGGAAGGATGGTCGGTTTAAAACTTTTGTCACACAAGATGAAAAGAAGAGGAAACCATCCCTATGCAGTAGGAGTCCTCTTTGGGTTCCTCTTGGCTGTCTTTCCTGGCAGTAGTGCCTGTCCTAAGTTTTGTGCCTGCTATGTACCGACTGAAGTCCACTGCACCTTCCGGTATCTTACTACCATCCCATTGCAGATCTCCCAAAATGTGGAACGCATCAATTTAGGGTAGGTTTGCATGATAATGCTGAAATCCTGACGTTAGTAATGCTGTGCTAAAATTTATTTTGCAGTTTCTCAGAATTTCCCTTCTCCTGTGAAAGGGGCTTCTCTTTTTCTACTTTTTTTCAAGCTTCTTAAAAATTTACTTCAATTTTTATTTATTTATTTGTATCTACCCCACCTTTAAGGATGCAGTGGCTCAATGGCTAAGATGTAGAGCTTGTCAATGAGAAATGTTGTCAGTTCAGTGGTTCTAATCCCTAGCACTGCATAATGAAGTGAGCTCCTGTTATTTGTCCCAGCTTCTGCCAACCTAGCAGTTCGAAAGTATGTAGAAATGCAAGTAGAAAAATAGGGACCACTTTGGTGGGAAGGCAACAGCATTCCATGTGCCTTTGGCTTTTAGTCATGCCGGCCACGTGACCATGGAGATGTCTCCGGATAGCGCTGGCTCTTCAGCTTTGTAACAGAGATGAGCACTGTCCCCTAGAGGTGGAAACAACTAGCACGTAGGTGTGAGAGGAACCTTTACTTTATCCCACCTTTATTATTTTTACAAATATATTGAGGTGGTGAATATGTCCCAACAAATTTCTCCTCTTATTTTACTCCCAACAATCTATGAGCTAGGTTGGCTGACAGAAAGTGACTGGCTCAAGGTCACCCAGCTGGTTTTTGTGTCTGGGATGGGACTTGAACTTACACTCACCCACTTTCTAGTCTGGTGCCATAACTATTAGACTAAATGGGCTCTCTTAATATTTTTGAGCTTACTTCATACTCTTTGATAGTATTGTATGTTAGAAACTGTGGTGGCACAGTGATTAGAATGTAATACTGCAGGCTAACTCTGTCAGTGCCAGGAGTTTGATCCTGACCATCTTAAGGTTGACTCAGCCTTCCAACTTCCAAAGTTAGTAAAATGAGGACCCAGATTGTTGGGGACAATATGCTGACATTTGTAAAGAGAGAGTGCTATAAAGCACTATGGAGCAGTGTAAGTCTAAGTGCTATTGCTATTTTCTTTTCTATCATCCATCATTCTTACCCTACTCATCATATTATATCTTCTAGAGTAGTTGCCTACTTTAATTGAAGGAGGCTCAGATTGCTAGAGAGATAATGGAACCTTTTAACTAAATAATAATGTTTCCAATTACATTATAAGAGGATGGTTTTGAAACCTGCAGGAGAAACAAGCACCATTAGAAACCACGAAAGTAGCTGTTTTTTATGGGAAAATGTGGTAACTGAAAAGTGCAATCTTGTTATCTAAAAAGTCACAACTGTTTTAAAAGAAAGCAGTTAGTTATTATATTCATACTGTCACACACTAAGAGGCAGTATGTGATTGGTTTCATCCTTACTATGAATTGTCAAATGCAGACAGTCAGATCTTGTCCTATTTTGGATATTGAACAGTGGAGGGACATAAAACTCTCTTTTTTAAAAAAATTCATCAGTTTTCTTTGTCTTGGAAAAATTAGAAACAGCATCTTGTTCATCTCTTTTAGTGATAATTGATAGGAACAAAATTATGACTGCATGGCAGTAGGAAATAGTAATGAGAACAGACTAACATGTTCACTGTTATAAAACTTTTTCAGAGCAAAAAGCCTCCTGGTACTAATCTAGAATTGATTAATTTTCCTATTGTGATAAATTAAAACACATGCATTCAAATTCTTTTTTATGCCTTTCATGATAAAGGATTTTTAGACAAGTTGAAATTTTAAAAGTTGATAATATTTTGTATATACCTTTGCAAATTATGATTACTGGCTATTCACAAAATTATTACCATAATGTGTGTGACAGTCACTGAACACTGGGAAAAAACTAAGTTTGTTGATTTCCACCTTCTCCTGCTCAAAGATTATCATCAATCCAGTTATTCTTTGTCTTTTTTCTGGGTGAGTGGATATAGTTCCAAGCATGGCATAGAAATATAGTCATCTGTTTCATGGATCCGATGTGTGAGGCACTTGGTTTTCTTAATTCAGATGCTGGTAAAATAATGCTTGAAATTTTGAAATTCAGATTACAACACTACATGGAATCAAACTGTCAAGTATATAAATCAAGTATATAAACTAGATTTAGAAGATGCAAAGGCTCCCAAGTTTTCAAACATCTGGTGCATAATAGAAAAGCCAAGGACCTCCAAAAGCTTTTTTCCCCTCTATTAATTATATGAATGCTTTTGACAATGCTATCCACAAATTGTAGGTGGCTCTTAAAATATGAGAGTGCTGGGGTCACCTCATCTACTTATTGAACCATTCACCTATTGATCAAGAAGCAAAGGAACAGAATATGGAGCAACTAAACGTTTCAGAATTGGGCAAGAAATGTTCCGAGGTTGTATACTGTCACCTTATTTACTTAACTTTTCATGAAGACTATATCATGAAAAATGTTGGACTAGAAGGACTACAAATTGGTGTGAAATTTGCTTGCAGAAATGCCAACAACTTCATCTATGCTGGTGATACCAGTTTGATGGCTGGAAATGAGGGAAGCCTAAGGAATCTGTTGTTGAAGATGAAAAAGAAAATGCAAAAAGTGAACTGCTAGTCAATAATTTACATAGGAAACCTAAGATTATATTAATAGGTATGCCACTCTGATATAAACAAGTGGAGAAGAAGTAGTAGTAACATACTTTATGTTCATAAGATCCGTAATAAGACAGAAGGCTTCTGAGGTTGGTCATCAATGAAGATGTGGGTAAACAGACAGAAGGAATTATTTTTGTTTCTGCTTTTAACTATTGAAATAACTATTGTATCAGCTCAGATTTAAAAATTTGCAAAGTTTTAGCTTTGCAAAATTCTTTAAATAATGTTTTATTTGTGTAAATAAATTTTCAGTAATTAAGATGAACAATATCCTAAACACATGTATTAACGAATAAATCCTGTGCTGTACCATGTGAAATTAAAATAAATTTATTTTGCTTGCTGGTTTGTTTTTACTCTAATTTCTGGCTTGTGTGGGATAGTTTAGGAAACAAACCAGATTAAAATTATCTAGAGTTTAGTAGGAGTAGGTGAGAAACTGTTTAAATATTGTGAACCACAATTCTAGCAACCCCAGCTAGCGTAACTTAAGTAGGATGGAGTTGTCAGTTGTAGATTAGCTACATACATCTTGAAAGCTACAGCTTCTTGACTCTGGGTTTAGTTTTTATTACTGATTCTGATTTATGAAGCTTGAACTCAATCATTCACAGGTAAGTCTCATAAGAATTTAAATGGTGAAACAGTATAATTAAAAGCCAAAGTGCTGATGACATGTAGCCAGTTAAGATAAACCATATTTGTTTGGAAGAAGTATGCATTCTAAGCCATGAGCTGAACCATTTATTTTGCTTTTGAGAAAGAAGACAATATCAGAATACTTCTACACATCAATTTAAGCTGTGAATTCTGGTAACAATAGTTTTCATGATGTTCATGTTATCCTAGCTATATTGAATGTGGCTGTTCAAATTTTAGCTGGAGCCATCTCATACAATGGATGGGAGGGAGGGAGGGAGGGAGGGAGGAAGGAAGGAAGGAAGGAAGGAAGGAAGGAAGGAAGGAAGGAAGATAATGATGGAACATTTTTAGTAGATCCTATAGAATGTTGATTCAAATTTAGTATGCGATAATGTAAGCTTACATTTTGTATAAAACATTTTAAAATATTTGTATATAACATTTTAAAAATATTGACCAAGGGAAATCTAAAGCCCATCATCTCCCACACTGTTGCAATGTTATAGTTAACATTTTCAGATCAAAGCAGTTATAGCATCTGTTTAAAACTTACATATGCAAATCAGCTAGCAAAATCATCTTTGTCAGTGAACCATAAATTGAGGCTGCTTTGATAATCAGCTATATTTTATTGGTCACTCAAATTCTCTGAGACTTTGGCAGCGAACAAATATTCAAGCTTTTGGAGGTCTGCTGGAATTTACAAACATGAAGCAACAGCAAGAAAGATAGATGATTACTGTTCATGCATGCCTTTGGTGTTTATTGTGTATTGAATAATTCCTATTTCCTACAATGCAGAGAAGTCAGGAAAGGAATAGGTTTTCCTGACTTCTGAATAGGCTTATTCCTCATCTTTTCATTTCACAAATAATATAGAAACATAACTCTGAATCTGTATATAATGCATAGAATGTATGGAATTCTCCCATGTGTTATGCCTCATTATTTATAAAAGGGATTTTTGGAACAGACAGTATCCAGTACTTGTGGGGGGTGGGGAGTTCCAGAGCCTATGATTTGTTGTTGCTTATAAGAATCTCTTTCAAGATAGATGATCTGTTTGTATGCAGGTATTCCCATCAACAAGAAACCATAGGAACAAGCTGACAGCTGTACCTGCAAGAAATCCAAATTATTATTTATTAAATTTTTATTATTCATGATTCCCAATAACTGTAATTACGTAGACTTGAAACTGGAAAAGTCTTTTATCATTCCAGAGGAAATTGTTCCTCTACTCTGGAACTCCCATCTAATTCTCCAGTGGAGAAAAGTTTTGCTTTTAATAACAGCATGTTAAAAAGCTGTTATAAATTGATTTTATAAATCAATATAAATTGATTTTTTTTGTCTTTAAATATGTTCAGTTTGAAATAACATTTTAGCATGCCTTGGTGTTTTTATTATCTTGTAAAATACATTTTAATTATTTTATTTATATTGTCATAGTATAATATTGTCAGTTTCCGTTGTGTTTTGCTACTATTGATCAATCTCAGCCTCATTAAATCCTCACTATTATGCTAATCTATGACAGCCATAAATGAGTGATTGAACCCTCACCATCTGGAAACACCCTGATTTTGAATACAGGTAGTCCTTGACTTAAGGACCACGACTGAGCCCAAAACTCCTGTTGCTAAATGAGATATTTGTTACATGAATTTTGCCCCATTTTATGACCTTTCTTGCCACAGCTGTTAAGTGAATCATTGTAGTAGTTAAGTAAATAACACAATTGCTAAGTGAATCTGCCTTTCCCATTGACTTTGCTTGTCAGGTTGCAAAATAGGATCTTATGACCCCAGAACACTGTAACTGTCATAAATATGAACCAGTTGCCAAGGGTTTGAATTCTGATCATGTGACCATGGGGATACCACAATGGTTGCATGAAAAACAGTCATAAGTCATTTTTTCTCAATGCCATTGTAACTTCAAACAGTCATTAAATGAATTGTAAGTCAAGGACTTCCTGTATTAAAGAGCATTAAGAGGTTCGGTTCTAAGCCTTTTTCTAACTCTTCCATTTATACGTGTTGTGTTCATGATGGTCTGATGGTACTTTGTTGTAATGTAATTTCATAAATGTATTATATGTGCAGTGTTTCATTGTTTTTATTATCAGAACACGTTGAGAGGAATGATAGAGAAATTGTATAGATTTAACACTGATTAGGTCATACCCAAATGCATGATAATGAGCCATTTTTTTCATTTATTATTGTTTTGATCAAAGTATTTTCAATTTTAAATGAGAAAATTTAATTACAGTCTGCTTAAACACCTTCAGAACAGCTATTCTATTTTTGTCTGTTTAACGTTTAAACTATAGCTGACTAACTAAACCCAGATATGGAATGAAATATTTGTTACAGTTACAACAATTTGGTTAAACTGACTGAGACAGATTTTTCTGGCCTGGAGAAACTGGAATTGTTGATGTTGCACAGTAATCAGATACATACAATTCAAGACAAGACATTCTCTGATTTACATTTGTTAAAGGTAAGATTAAGCTGGAAATTGTCCATGACTGATTTTGTTTAGAGTTGGCAAAGTTTTGCCATCAAACCTGTTGTTAGGTGGAAAAAATACAGTGGTTCTGAGGAGTGTAAGATGTAAGTTTATTACACTCTATTCACCTTTCATTTTCATCACTCTTCTCGTTGAATAAATGGCTACAATCCTAAACATATTTAATAAAAAAAAGACTCACTGATAGTAATTACAGGTTCATGCATAGGTTAAATATGGTTTAACCACAATTTATTGAATAACCACAATGTTGGGAAATACAACATACTAAATTCAAAATCAATGAAACCACACCATTTAGTATAATGTGTGAATTGAGATCATATTCTATTGTGTTAGTCTGAAAATCATTTTTAGAAGTATTTGAATTACATGTAACTTCAGCTTAGATTCCTTTTCTTATTCTCTTTTTTATCAACAGATCTTAAAGATGAGCTATAATCAAATCAAAGTTATTCAAGCAGACACATTTCATGGTCTCATGGCTTTAGTGCGTTTGCACCTGGATCATAATAAAATTGAATTTGTAAACCCAAAAGCTTTCTATGGTCTCACATCGCTGAAGTTAGTGCATTTGGAAGGAAATTTACTTAAACAACTTCATCCAGATACGTTTGTCACTTTGTGGTACCTCAAAGTGTTCAGAACATCTGCCATAAAGCATATCTACCTTTCAGACAACTTCCTGACTTCTCTGCCACAAGACATTTTCTCATATATGTCTGAACTAGAAAGTCTCTATCTTCATGGAAACCCTTGGACTTGTGATTGCTCTTTGAAATGGTTTGCCAAATGGGCAGAAAGACATTCAGGTATTTATTGTCTTTTTATAAATTGCAAGAATAAACCTCAAATATCTGCTGGTCTTATTCACAAAGATTGCAGTAATTGACAGGATGCACAGAGAATACATTATACTTTAAAATATATTCGAGTAGAAGAGAATATATGTAATTCATGGTTGAACTATGGAATTCTTAGTGCTCTCTGAGCTTGGCTGTTTGCTTGCAGATCTTTCATTACCCAATTAGGTAATATCAGTACTAATGAGTATGGGATTTGCTCGACAGGCCATAGTAGCTTTCTCTGCCATTGTTAGTGTGCTATGGTTTCTTCTTTGGTAGTTCACTGATTAGGATATTGTTTTCTTGCAGACTGGCTAAAAGTAAAAACACTTGAGAATTCCTGGAAATTTGTCATTAAGACAAACCAGCCATCAACAAACACATAGAGATAAATCATATTTATACATTATTCAAAAAGAAAAAGAAAAAAGAAGGAAATAAAAAATCAAAACAGAACCTTTCTAGCAGACAAATATCAAAATTTGCAGGCATTAACATCAGATAACACCAGAAAATAATATCCTATTCAAGAAACTACCAAGGAAAAAAACTACACCACTACCAACACTAGTAGAGCAGGCTATAGTATATAAGTAAGAGCAAACCCCACAATCACCTGCATTTATGATGTTACATAGTCAAGCAATGAAATATCTGCAAACAAATAAGCATAGAGAGAGCATCAAGTATTCCACAAAAATAAGATTCTTAAAGTCTGCTTGCACAGCTGGAGAGAGCACCTGGTGGGATGTCACAGAATACTGGTCTCATTTTCTTCAAATTTTTATTAATGACTTGGGTAATGAAGTAGAGGAAATCTTATTGGATAACACAAAACTAAGTGAGAAATCTATTACCGTATAAATCAACATGAGATGAAAATGAATTGAAAATACTACAATGATACTTAGCTGAGCCATGTAGAAGGTTCTTCACTCAGGGAAAAAAGAGAAAATGTACTTGACTCTGCTATAATAAAGCAGAACTGGGCAATGTTTGAGTCACAACTCAGTCTTAACTTTCCAGGGATAATGATGATGGTGATGAAAGAAACCATCGGGGAATGTGGTGACAACAAAAGCAGCGGGGACAAAACTTGTCAGACAGTTTAGGAGGTACTGAAGAGACAAATAAAAATGTGTTTAAAGGAAAAAAATTGAGAACAAAAAATGTTATGACACAACTTGTAGTTCCAATTCTTGAAAACCTGTAACAACAATCCAATTTGCTATTTGGGGGACAGTTTGGGATTTGTGAGGGTTAAGAAGGCAGCAGAAGTTTCCCATTTATTTTTTTACCCTATCCTACTCAGAGGAGGAGGAGCAAAAGAACAAAATATATTACTGAGATTTGAATATATGGCTATGAAATGTCAGTAGGGTAACTTGGTATGCTGTTCACCTGCAACATAAGACATTTGGGCTGACCCAACAGTTAAAAGTGACTGTAAAATGGGGAGGAATAATGGTTTTTGACTGGAATAGTTCAAGTATGCTTTCAAAAAATGGGAAAGAACTAATTCAAAATAATTGCTTTGAGGAAAGAATACAGAATACACACACACTGATACACACATTGTTGGATGTTTTCAAGAATCTGGATATGCGTTGCTTGAAAGTGTTTAACAGTGGCATAATTGTCCTATACATCCAAAATTGTAAATTCAACCCGGCTTCTTTTTCTCCATCAATCAACTGAGAAGAGATAGGTTGTGGAGAAAGATTTAAAGCACTCATGACCTCAAACTTCAGAATAATAGTGCCATTTGTTTTTCAGTTTTTCCATTGTTTCCACTCTTCTATATAACATAATTATTTATGTGAAGAACTAGGACAAGAACAAGAGCACTGGAGTAAGATGGAAACTTATTAGTTCTAACTTCAGAATAAAATACAGATAAGGTCAGTAAAGTTTGCCCAGTCCTATGTTTTCCTTCAGATATCTGTATCAAACATCCTTCATTTCCCAATTACTATTTTCTCATGTTAGTTTCTTTAAAATATATTCTGCCATAGCCATTGAAAGCAGAGTCTTATGATAAAATGACATACAAAGGTGGTCGGTAGACAGGTATATGATAGATAGGCAATCAGTTAAACTGCAAAGGCTTCCCATAATTTTTAAACAAAACTTTAATTTGGATTATTTCACAGATCAGAAGTTTGGGTTTAAGGGCTTACTTTGCTTCTTCCAATTCTGTTTTGTAATGGTGACCAAATGCTTGCATTGCAAGTTCAAAAAATATATTTCAACTGAAAAAATATATTTCTACAAAAACAATAGAACATCAATTTACTTTTTCTGATCTCTTCTTTTCTAGATGTTGTAAAATGCAAAAAAGGCAAAGAGGCCACAGATGCACTGCAATGTCCATTGTGCTCTAACCCCAGGATTTCTAAAGAGAAACACTTAACTAAAATTCCACTGTCTTCATTTAATTGTAGTAAACCAAGTATAAACACAGATTTAAAATTGAAAACTGTAACTATAATAGATGATGGAGAATTCACTTCAGTGTCTCCCAAAGATTTTATGGCTCCTATAGGATCTATGTCATTAAACTTAATAGACCAAACAGGAAATCGAGCAAATATAGCTTGTAATGTACAGAAACCTTCAAAAATGTCTCCAGTTATATTTACAAAAAATGATAACAACACACTACTTGAAATATCATTGTCAACTTTTCTTAAGTGTAGCATTGACCACAATCATATTCATCAATTGTGGAGCATTCTTGCTCTTTATAGTGATTCTCCACTAAAATTGAGAAGGGAACACTTATTAACAGAAATGCCTTATACTAGTTACAAGTACAAACAAACAGCCTCTAAAAATGAAGAACTTTTCACTGACATAGAAGCTGAACTGACAGCTGAGCCTCCTTGGTTGATGCAGAGTCAAGTATCAATGCAATTGGATAGGACTGCAACTACACTCAATATGCTGCATATCCAATATTCAATAGATGCTCAAATCATTCTTCCTGATGATGTCCCAAAGCCCACCAAACAAACATGGGCCATGATCTTACGAGAGAAGAATTCCAAAACTGAATATTCTGTTTTAGTCAATGGTTCTGTAGAATTGGATTGCCAAGCAATTGGAGACCCTGCCCCTGTAATTGAGTGGCTGTTACCTGATGGGACCAAAGTTAAGGCTCCATATATAAGTGAAGATGGAAGAATAATGATAGAAAAATCTGGTAAGCTCTTACTACATTCAGCAGATCATTTTGACACTGGACTTTATCACTGTATAGGAACCAACTATGAAGATGCCGATATCTTTACTTTTAGAATTACTGTAATAGATTCAAATTTGAAGCACAACCTTTTAAATGGACCACAACTTTCAGTGTTTTTAGGTGAAATTGTTGATCTTCCCTGCCTTTCTACAGGTGTACCAGATGCCTCTATTAATTGGGTCATACCAGGAAACATAATTCTTCATAGTTCTTTTAAAAATAAACTTCTGTTTCACAATGGCACATTAAAAATACAACCAATAGCAGGACAAGACAATGGCCATTTCATGTGTATAACAGCCAATAAATATGGTATAGATTATTTAGTTTACCAAGTACTTGTTAAAAGGAATTTGAGCAAGTCACAACTCACAAAAAAAGATACTCAGGTACATAGTGAAGCAACAGAAGGATCTGGCAACCAAGAACATGACTTTAATGGGCAAATTACAATTTTTCCTTCTACTGTTCCTGCTGAGGTAACCAACCAAGCATCCATGCAAAATTCATTTACAAATTATTTCATACAAAATAAAACCAAAAACATGTACAAAGAAGTCTACAGCATCAATAGAGGCAAGATTAGCAGAAGGTTCAGAGGACAAAAGAGATTTGGTCTCTCTACCAAGAGAATCAATCCATTGCACTGGGCGACATTTTTAGAAAAAACAAGAAATATCACATTGTTAAGAAGACAAGAAAATATAACAGTAAAACCAACAGAAAAGTTATTTCTGTCTTCAAGGAGCTCAGGAAATGAAAAAGAGATATCTGGGGATGGCATATTAGCTGAGGAAGAACTTATGTTTCTAGCAACTAGAAGACCTTCAAAATACACTTTGAGAGAAGCATCAGGAAATGTAGTGACAGCAAAACTTGGAAGTATATCAGATAATTACAGCTCTTTTGCAACACATATCATAGTTACAGAATCAGAACCTTCAGCAACCAGTTCTATGGTTATGCACTCTGAGACACCTACAAACCAGAATTGGCTAAATAAACCAAAACCTGAAATGAAAGGAATAAGTCTTGAAAGATATCAGACACTTCCTACACCACCAACCCTGATGGAAGTAACAATGCCCTTATTGTTTAAAGAACCCAACAGTGCAGCAAACACTTCAAATTCTTTTCAGAGATTGGTAACATCTGAAGACGTTAATGTCTATTTTAAAAGCAAACCAACAGTAACACCAACATTAGCTATTACTAATAATAGCAAACTTATAATTTCACACAAAATTATTGAAAAACCTGACTTATTGGCAGAAAATGCTGAGAAAGCATCAGAAAAATCAAGCCATCAAGTGCCCTCAGCAGCAATCAGTTTGTCTAATGACAGTGGCTATATTTATAATGGAAAAAAGATAACATTTCAGGTATCTCCAGGTTCAGCCATTCTTGCCCATCAACAGATTGAGGTAGTGAAGGATTCTGCAACTCATAGTCCATTCCCCAGATGGTTTAGCAGACGAAGAAAAACCTTTGGAAGAAGACGAATAATTAGACCTGACCGTATTCCCAGTAATGCAGGGCATAGATTTGCTTTTCCTAGATCAGGGTTTGTTCCAGAAAGCTCAAGTCTTACATTCCCTGCAGAAATAAGCATACCAACTACTTCTGTTGAATCATTTACCCCACAAACATTTATGTATACATCAGTCAAACCTCAGTATCCAAAATCAACAATTTCAAGTCACACTGTGATATCCTCAAGTAACAAGATAGATACAGATGAGGTGTATGAAGCTTCTACAATTATTCCCTTCTACTCTAAAAGCACCCAAGTTGCACCACAAAGAAAAATAAAATCAGATACACATCAAACAATTCCTGATATAGATCCATCAGCTAACGTTCAATTCACAACCAATATCCATAAATCAAAGTTTAACATGATAAGTACATTTACCAAAGCTAATATATCACCTTTCATGATCAAATCCACTATTCCGTCCTTTAGTATCCATGATGTCTCTTCTAGTGTTTCAAATGGAGAAATACCTTCACATAATTCTTTTGTTACCAATTATGTTCAAAAAGAGCTACTGCAGAAGCAATCCATAATACAAACAAACCCCACATCTGAAATATCTGCTACAGATTTTCACATCTCAGGACCAACTTACAAAAATTCATCAATATATGAAACTGAAGTTTCCAAAAGTGACAATCAAGCCAATGTTCCTATAGACTTAATTAAACGTATCAGTGAGAACATATCATTACTAGAAGACAATCCAATAGTATCACTCAGTACTATAGAATCACCATCTCTAGCCCCTATGTACAACTTTATTACTGATGTTAATAAAAGAACTGATACTACAACTATCCAACAGATTCATACTCTTACTACCACTGTTGCAAACAAGATTTCCAAACTCAGAACATTTCGACGACATAGAAAGAAGGGTCAAAGGAGGAGAAGACCTTTGCAGAAGACAATACCTTTCCATAGAATCATTTTGGTCAATAAAGAATTTGTCACACCGTTTAAAAAAATTATTCCTTCTTCTGTTATGAAAAATGTAACTGAACCTCCTAATCTCAAACTGACTGAATTGTTTTCAAAATTCACCACTATGGATATAGTTACAGTTACAGCACAATCACCAGTTCTTAGCACAGCAGATACAAAAAAAGACAACACATTCTTAAATATTGCTCAGGAATCTCTTGGAAATGCTTACACCATTAAACCACCAATGGAACTGTTATCTGAGAAACATTCATCTACAACTCCACAGTTTGAAATGTCATGGGATACAACAAAGATAAGCCCAGCATTACCAGATGCAACCTTGGTAACAACTGGACCGAAGTTTACTAAAGTAGCTCAAACTACTAGACAAGCAGATAAGGAATCTTACCAGTATGTGAGGCTAACTGCAATTCCAAAAACACAAATAGCAAAAACAGCTCTTCATGTGAAAAATGAAATAAATCCACAGATTCCTACTAATGCAATTTACATGACCACTAGTCCAGTACTATCCCAAGCAAGGCTCATCCAAACTACACAAACCACTTCATCTCCCAGATGGGATAAAATTTCACAGCAGTTTCCATTTTCTAAAATCAGAGATATTGGAAAACCACTCATAATGGACACATTCACAGTGTTAAAATCACCTCAAAGCTCCACCCTGTATACTCCTTTACGGAAGACAGATAAAAACAATTACATCAGAAACTGGTCTGAAAGAACAGGCCAGGCAGCCATCACTACCAATCCAGAAGATTTAAATTCATTCTATCAGATCAGATTGGCAAAACCCAGAATAAGTGGAGGAAAATTTGCAATGTTTACTGTCCTGGCTAATTCAGATGCTTTCATTCCATGTGAAGCCAGTGGTAATCCTAAACCAACCATTCATTGGACCAAGATATCAGCAGGTAAGCTTTTCAAATTAATATTTTACATTTGTTCTCTTTTATTATAAACAAGATGTGACTTAAGAAGTAAAGCATACAAAATTAATTTTTATGTATGTTTATAGTCCTAGAATTAAATTATGAAAGAATAACCACAATGTGATATGGTGTTAGATTAGGATTAAAGTCAGATTTTAAAACCAGCTGTGAAATTTGCTAATGACCAGTCTCAAATCTAAGTAAAATTTTTCATAAAATGGAAAAGAATTACATGTTCCAGAAAAATAAATGGATATAAAGAAAACAATAATAATCCAGATTTTAGTTATATTTTCTCTAAGCACAGAAAGTAATGGTGTGATACAGTATTGTTGCTCATACTCAGGATATTCAGAATGATTCTGAAATAATTATGAAGTATTAGATTGAACAGCTATACTTATTTTTATCTGGGAGGTTAATTAAGCGAGAGCAGAGATGTCAAACTCATAGCCCATGGGCCGGATGTGTCACATGCTGCCCCCACCAGGTTTACTGAAGTGGGAAGAAATCCCAATACGTCATGTGACACCGCTGTGGCAATGGGAGTTTGACACCTCTGAGCTAGAGTATTTTAAGAGAATAGTATATAAAGTATACGCTTCATGCAGTAAGGTGGAGTTTTAAGGCAGTGTTGACTCTGGCAACTGTTTAATGAATCCCTGAAGTTTTCTTGGCAAAGTTTTTTGGGAAGTGCCTTGCCATTGCATTCTTCCTACAGCTGAGAAAATGACTGGCCTAAGATCATCCTGCTGGTTTTGTACCTAAAAGGGGAAACTCAGTCTCCCCGTTTCTAGCCAGTGCCTTAATTAACACACCAAACTGGCATATTGTGCAAAACGTAATGTCAACCTGATGTGAACCTGGCTGAAGCCATCTTGGAGGCTTCAGGATTGCCACACAATGGTGGGAGGGGGGAATTAGTTAGATGGGATTTTGTGGCCAAAACAATAAAGTTTTCCTGTGGGAACCAAGGACATTCTCAGGTGGCCAGAGGAGAAGCAAGTAACCAAGTGACTGGCAAGCACCTGGGTTGGACAGTGTGACCAGTGACTTGAGGGAGAAGGGAAACATTTACTTTTAGTTAGGTGAAAGCCATGGGAAAATTCAGAGTGGGCTTTCACCAGTTGTGCCAATATGAAATATCCAATAAACTGGTCTTTGAGGAATCTGCTTGTCCCAGAGTTATGTTGTCTATGAGTACATTATTTGGACACCTAAAGCACCAGCTTTCCATAAAAAAGCATTAAACTGTAGTATGTTTTCTCTGGTCCAAAATAATATAATTCATCCCATGAGGAAATAATATTTATGCTTTTTCTTAACTTGATAAAAACACTAGTGTATAAATACTGAAGATATAGAGCCAACAAGAATCTTTCCAAATAAACTATAAAAAACTACTTAAAGCGAGGAATCTTGTCCTATAAACCTCAATATAAACAGGCCTTGAGCACAGTTCATTATGTTTCCATTTCTTGATCAAAATGGGTAAATAATCTAAGAAGGAATAGCATCACATGATATAAAAACCCTGGAATAATAGACTCGAGTAATTCAAATAAATCATAATCATAAATCATCTTAAAGCTAATTTTTGCAGTTTTACAATAAACCATGATTGGCTGTTTATATGATGCTATTGCAAGTGTTTCTTTTTATCTACTTTATTAATGAGAGAAACATCACATTATTGTTCATGCTAGTTAGACCGAGATTCTTGGATTAATATATGAATGCAATCATATATTCGACCAAGGCAAAAACAACAAAATATTTCCAATATATATGTAAGCTCTGAATTTAAAGCACGCAAATACATGCCTGATTAATGGGTATAAGAAGTATTGCTCAATAATCAGCATATGAAATTAATTGAGATATTTAATTTGCTGCCTATAGTTGTTTTAAGGGAAAAGGGCTAAGTGAACAAATTAATTCAAAGGGAATTTTGTGAAGAAATTCAGAATCTTATTTTCAAATTAATGCTCTAACAAATATGCAAAAGGCAACATTTTAATAAATCTAACATTAGTTTCATTTTGTTTAAACAGGAGCTGATGCATCAAAAAACAGATATGCCAATAACAGATTTGAGATTCTTCCCAATGGTACACTCTCCATTCAGAATGTCAACATCCAGGATCGTGGACAGTACTTGTGTATGGCTGCCAATCAACAAGGTTCAGACAAGCTTCTGGTCACTTTGTCTGTGGTTACCTATCCACCAAGAATTCTAGGGAAAAGTTCCAAGATCATTACAGTTCACTCTGGCAAGTCAGCAGTTATGAAGTGTGCCTCCGAAGGCCATCCCATTCCTTCTATAACTTGGATCCTTGCAAACAAAACTCATATTTCTGCATTTTCAATAGAAAATGAGGCTGTTTCTCTACACTCAGATGGCACTTTACTCATCAAGAAAGTTAGTGTTTATGACAGAGGAATATATACCTGCAGAGCAGATAATCCAATTGGCTCAGATACTACGGCAATACGGTTGCAAGTTATTGCTCCACCACCCATTATACTGGAAGATAAGAAGCAATTTGTACTAGAAACTATGGGGAGAAGTTTGAAGTTTCCTTGCACTGTCAAAGGAGACCCTCATCCAACTGTTCACTGGGTTTTCCCTGATGGAACAGAGGTGAAACCACTGCACTATCTAAGTGACAAGGTTTTTTTGTTTCCCAATGGAACGCTTCTTATCAAAAATATAGTTCCTTCTGACAGTGGTAAATATGAATGTATAGCTACAAGCTCCACTGGTTCAGAAAGGAGAGTAGTGCTACTTCAAGTGGAACACCGAGATATAATACCCCAAATTGCTGCTACATCCCAAAGATGGACTCAGCTGAATTTTGGGAATCGGTTACTTCTGAATTGCTCAGCTATAGGGGAGCCAAAACCCAGGATAATGTGGAGATTACCTTCCAAAGCTGTTGTTGACCAATGGCACAGGTAGGGGCTTTTGGAACTAATTTATAACAGTTTTTGGATACTGTAAAATCTCCGGTCTAAGGTGGTATTTGCTGGTTCTCTGAACTACTCAAAATTTCTGCTACCGGTTGTCCAGAACTGGTCAGAACCTGCTGAATATCACCTCTGGCACAACCCCATTTGTGTCAGCAGCAGGCAAATATGCATGCGTGCACTCCATTCACAAGAAAAGAATAGCATGCACACAGTTGCCAGCCAATATCATGGAACCATCCCCTCTCTCCCCTCTCCCCTGCCGATTCACAAAGAGAGAATGGTTGTGGGACTCTGATGCACATGTCTCACAGCACAGCTTTTTCTTTAGCCTCCTTTTTTGTCTTACCTTCTGCAATTTTGGAGAGAAAGTATCATACCTGATTTGTAGAGCAAACTTGCTCCTGTTACATGAAACTCTACATGTATGTATGTATGTGTATATTTGTTTTCTTAAGTTTTCGTGGGTATTTATATGTATAGTATTCCGTTTTGTTCGGGTATTTTCCACCTCATTATAGTTGTGCTTTTAAAGTTGTAGCAACGTTTCGGCAGAATCTCATCTGCCATCATCAGGCTTCTGTATTGCATTCGTCTGTGAGTCAGACTTTCACAGCTGTTTCTGTTTTAAATTTGGAGCTAGCTTACTGCTGTGCCAGAATGTTTTTTTCTTCATCCTGATTGGTTGGGAGTATTGGTCTGTGTTTATTGGTCTTGGAGTTCGCTGTGTTCTGCTCGATTGGTGTTTCTAGTATCTTCTGTCTGTCTGATGAAACCTAGCTTCCTAATAAATGATGGCCGTCCATTTACTCGGAGCCAAACTGCACTAAAAGCCTCCAAAATAGGAAAATGTTGCCAGCCAATCAAGACAAAAAAAAAAGCTGCAAAACAGACAGAAGATATTAGAAACACCAGCACCAAATTTAAAACAGAAAAGGCTTTGAAAGTCTGACTCACAGATGAACACAATACAGAAGCCTGATGCTGGCAGATGAGATTCTGCTGAAACATTGCTACAACTTTAAAAGCACAACTACAATGACGTGGGAAAACACCCGAACAAAGCTGAATACCATGCATATGTGTGTGTGTGTGTGTGTGTGTGTGTGTGTGTGTGTATACATATATATATTCTTAAGTTTTTGCGGGTACTTAAATGTATGGCATTCAACTTTGTTCAGGTATTTTCCCACGTCATTGTAGTTGTGCTTTTAAACTTGTAGCAACGTTTCGGCAGAATACCGAACAAAGCTGAATGCTATATATATATATGTATATGTATATGATGTATATATGTATTATATATATATATATATATGGCAATTAAAAGCACAACTACAATAACATGGGAAAATAAACGAACAAAGCTGAATGCCATACATGTAAGTACCCGCGAAAACTTAAGAATATATATATATGGATCTTTGGTTGTTCGGGTTTTCTCCCGCGTAAGATTCGAAGTATCTAGGCAACGTTTCGATGAAGTCTCATTCATCATCTTCAGGCTTCTGTCTCCGGCTCTGTGCTTCTCTGAGAATATATATACACATACATACATACATACACACACACACACATACACACACACACACACACACACACACACACACATATATATACATATACATATACATATACATATGTTGTATAATCTTGAGAAAATATGATTCGAGGTAGATATTTTTCTAGTACCAAACAGGTATTACATACAGCAGAGGTCCCTAACCTCCAGTCCACAGTCCACTACTGGATTCGGGCCTCATGGTGAAGCGAGTGCGTGTGAGCGCTTGCCCCAAGGCCACTTCCATTGGCCAATAGAAATGACTGGTGACTCTGCCTTTGAGGAGCTTCCATCAGCCGATAGAAATGGCCTGGTGGTGAGGGAAGTACGTGTGAGCACTCGCCCCGAGGCTACTTTTACCGTCTGATAGAAGCGGCTAGTGACTCTGCCTTTGGGGAGCTTCCATCGGCCAATAGAAACAGCTTTGTGGTGAGGGGATTGCATGTGAGCAGTCGCCCCAAGGCCGCTTCTGCCAGCCGATAGAAATGGTTGGTGACTCTGCCTTCAGGGAGCTTCTATCTGCCGATGTTCTGTCAGTAGTAAATCAGGGTATTCTACTCTAGGCTACCTGCAGGGTCCTCCTAAAGGCAAGTTTTCTCCCCCCCTTCCCCCCATTTCTCTTCACCTCATGTAGTTCTAACAAACAATGTGAGAAATAGCGGGGAAATGCATGGTTTAAATGGGTCTAAATTTGGCGGGCGGGGCTTAATTTCACGTCATGCCTAGAAATCATGCTGGGCCTTCCTATTGGTGGAGGCTGTATTGTTGGAGAAACACAGTACTTGACTGAGATGGGCAGCCATAGAACTAAACAAATAAATAACTTTAGGAGAGTTGCAAAATTTTCTTTAGCAGCCATTGTATTGCATAGAAATCTACTCCTTTCACTTTTAGGACCCCATTAATATACATTATATTTCATCAGCACTGACCCTGACAGCTAATTAGAAAAATTTTCTGGCAGTGGGTAAGCTTAGATGAAGTATTTAGGAATGCTTCAATTTGGATTCCTGTACCAAGAAGGGAGTTTGAGTTGGATTCCTTCCAATCCTATAATTCTAGAATAGTTTTTTTTTTAAAAAAATCTGCAGTTACTATGAGAATCAACAACTTTGGAATTTGACATACAGCCCAAAATAAATGATTCTTCCTCCCCACCCTTTTTTTTTTCCAGAATGGGAAACCGAATCCATGTGTATCCCAATGGATCATTAGCTGTTGAGTCAATCACAGAAAAGGATGCAGGCAATTATATTTGTGTAGCACGAAACAGAATGGGCGATGATTTGATTCTTTTGAAAGTCAGTGTGACAATGAAGCCTGCAAAAATTGATCACAAACAGTATTTTAAGAAACTGGTACCTTATGGAAAAGACTTCAAAGTGGATTGTAAAGCTTCAGGATCTCCTGAGCCAGAAATAACTTGGAGTTTGCCAGATGGTACAACAATCAATAATGCAATGCAAGCCGATGATAGTGGACATACACTGAAGAAGTATACTCTGTTTGACAATGGGACTCTATATTTCAATAAGGTTGGAATGATGGAAGAGGGGGATTATACCTGCCATGCTCAAAATACACTGGGAAAAGATGAGATGAAAGTACAGATAAAAGTGGTTGCAGCTGCACCTCGTATCAAGCAGAATTTAAAGGCCTATGCAAAGATAAAAACAGGAGATGATGCGTTCTTTGACTGTGATGCTATAGGGGAACCTAAGCCAAAAATATTTTGGCTGTTGCCTTCTAACAATATGATTTTAGCTTCTTCTACTCAGAGATATATTCTCCATATCAATGGGTCATTGTCAATCATTAAAGTAAGGCTTTTAGATGCTGGAGAATATATATGTGTGGCACGCAATCCTGGTGGAGATGATACCAAGGTTTATAAACTGGATGTAATCTCTAAACCACCTCTGATCAATGGTCTGTACTCTAACAGGACTGTCATTAAAGCAACAGCTATAAAACACTCAAAAAAACAAATAGTTTGTAATGCTGAAGGAGATCCTGTGCCCCAGATTATGTGGATTATGCCTGACAATATTTTCTTAACAGCCCCATACTATGGAAGTCGGATAACTGTACATAGAAATGGGACTCTTGAAATTCGCAATGTAAGATCTTCAGATACAGCAGAGTTTATTTGCATAGCACGTAATGATGGGGGAGAAAGCATGCTGGTAGTCCATTTGGAAGTGCTTGAGATCCTAAGGCGCCCGGTTTTCAGGAACCCATTTAATGAGAAAGTCATAGCAAAACCTGGAAAAACCATGTTCTTGAATTGTTCTGTTGATGGAAACCCACATCCTGAGATAATTTGGATATTACCAAATGGTACACGGTTCTATGTTGGTATTAGAACACTCCGGTTTTATTTGGGAAGCAATGGCACTCTTGTCATCAATAGACTTTCAAAAGCAGATGCAGGAAAATACAGGTGTACAGCTAAAAATCAAGTAGGCTACATTGAAAAGTTGATCATATTGGAAACTGGTGAAACACCCACAATTGTTTTCCACTCAGGAGGGACAATAAAAAGCATGAATGGGGAATCTTTATTGCTTCACTGTCTTGCTGCTGGAAGTCCCAAGCCAAACATTATATGGACACTTCCCAGTGGCTTTCTCTTAGACCGGCCTCAAATTAATGGAAAGTATACGTTACTGGAGAACGGTACCTTACTTATTAGAGAAACCAATATTCATGATAGAGGAAATTATATGTGCAAAGCTCAGAACTATATTGGTGATTCAAGGGTAGTTGTTTTTGTAACAGTTGTGGGACATTCACCAAGGATTACAAAACGACCCCCAAGGAATATTCACACTGTGTCTGGGTTGGCGATTCGGCTTCATTGTATGGCATTTGGGATACCAGATCCAGAAATTACATGGGAGCTGCCTAACCATTCATTATTTCTCACAGGCATCAAAGGTCAACTATCTGGAAGTCAGATTCTTCATCCACGAGGAACATTAATAATTCACAATCCAAATTCATCAAATTCAGGCATTTATAAATGTGTGGCTAAGAATCAGTTTGGCAGGGATTCCACAGTGACATATGTTCAAGTTATTACAATTGGGAATAAAGTCTAAAATGGACTGTTTGGCTTTCAAAGATGTTTAATCAAAACCAGTCAAAAGACATTTCAATTTTGGTGCTATTACAATTCTAACTTTACAGTTATCAAGCTAAAAGACATTTAGGTTTGAGAAGATTTTGCATTATGACCTAGTGTTGATTTTAAGACAATATTAAAAAGTAACCTTAAAAACTTAAGGCACTTAAGTTTCCAACAAAAATAACAGTGAAAATGACAACATATTCTCTAAAGATACTTGCAATACAAAATATTTAGCACAATAATGGATTTTTTAAATGCTAGTTCTTATTTCCCACTTGATAGTACTGTATAAACATTGTAAAGCTATTGAAAAAATATGATTGCTGGTTTCATTTATAATTGATGCGAATGACCATTTTTTAATTTTTGATTGTTTCAAATATTTTAAAACAAAGAATATGGATTTGTTTGTAATACTACAATACTTCTTTTGTGAAGAAGTCCCTTTGAGGGGCAGTGGAAGAACAAATAAGAAATAATTGTTTAATTTTTTTTAAAATAAAGCTTGCATTATTTTTCTACAAGTGCTATCCAAACTGCATCTGAAGAAATTAAAATGTAAATATTAATTATATTGCCAATTATTGTATGTGAAGAAATACTTTTATATATCATAGGTTTTTAAAGCATACTATTTATTACCAGTATACTTTATTGAAAGGCAAGAAACAGTGTTTCTCTTTATGGGCACGTGAAATCAATATGATCCTGAATGCTCTTAAAACAATCAAAATAAGTATGTCCAAAAGTATTGTCCTAGTACTTTACATATTATGTACTAAACACATGCATATTGTTCTTAAATTCTCTTCTCAGGGCAAATTTTTAAAATATGCAAGAAAGAACATAATTACTAACTAATAGGGAAAAGTTAGCTGACAAAGTTGAAATAGCAAGAACATCAGAAAAAAGTTACCATGTAAGATTGGAGATACTGATTCGAAAGGAAACTAAACCTGAATAGAATAAATATGTATATTCAACTTTTAAAAAGTCAGATTTTAATAAAGTTAGTGATTACAAAAATGGTTTTGTGTTAGGGAGAAAGTAATGAGAAAGCTTAAAAATTGTAAGAATTTCTTTAAAAGCGGGGTGTACTAAAAGAACAATTACAAATAATTCCAATGACCAGCAAATGGAAAACAGCAAAGTAAACCTACATAACCTATTGAGGAAATGTAATAATTATGAAAGTGAAAATGAAAGAAAAACAACTGTGACCATCTGATCTGGTGCTATGTGAGTTTTCCAAATTCTTCAATATGGCTATTCAGCACCTCTTAGAAGATGGGCGAATGCTGAAGAACGTCCTTGATAGCTAAAAATGCCCAGTTAAAAACACAGTAGATCCTTTTAAGATGGACAGAGATCTCTAGAAAGGAATGCTTATGGGAGGGGATTGTTATCAAACTCTGCAGTGGATTATAAAACTATAGTTCCCAAAATAAAATTTTAAAACATCAGCCTTCACAATACAAATTTCAGTGGAATGTGAATGATGGTTGATGGATTGAGAAATGAATGCCTATAGCTTGTTGGCTACTTAAAAGAAACCTCTTGCCTGATAAGATCCAAATTAAGAATAAATTCATACTAAAAATTGACAGATCCTATAAGGCAGTCTGGGTCTTTGATTGGGGAGCAGGAATGCACAAGAAAATGAATTTTCTTTAGCTTGATTTATCTGAAATATTTTAAGAAAATATGTATAATATCTAATACAGGTTAAGTCGATACTACAGCTCAGCATAAACTATCATAAAGACGTTAAAGAACTTGATCAGTGTGGATGTATTATTGCAGTGTAAGTTAAAATCATGACAAGTATGTTTTAAAAATTGTTGAAGTCATTAGGATAACTAATGACTACCTACCTATCCCACTGAATTTGTTGAATAACAATATGCACATACGTCGACTCATTCCAGTACACTGAATGAAAAGTGTAATATACTATAAATCAATCAGGTTGGAGGCTGAAAGACATTATTCAAACTTCTCATAACAAGAATCAAGGGTACTTAAATATTCCTGATCCTCTTTCATATTAATCAGATTATATATAAATAATATATAATCTTAAATATAATCTTAATAAAAAGCATATGGCCTCAGCAGTGTCCCAAGATTTCAGAAATAATGGGAATAGAGTAAGATCCCTTTTGGTTAGATGGGGAAGAGACAGAAACCATAGATTACACTATTGGATGCTAAGAAATATGTTCTTATACTGATCAGATAGGATGACTCTGCACTTGATAGTTTTAATCCATCAGACAGGATAAGTCTGCATTGTGTAATGGCATTTCATGGGGATGAGATTATATAAAGAATTGAGGGTGAGAAGGGATTATGCTTCTCCCTTTCTAAATACCTTAACATAGTCTGCATATTTTGCATATTTATACTGAAAAGTATGAAAGTATACTTGTTACTGGATTATCAGTGGTGGAGGTTGAGTTCTATAGGCAGAAATTCTTAAATCCCTGTGAACAAAGGGGATGACATCATTGTGTCAGTGAAGGTTTGGATTGTGAATACAGTTCATTTCCAAGCCTATTGGAAAATGTAACAGGGAACATGGATAAAGTTGAGTGCTGATGATGAGTAACAGTTGTCAGTGACTTTGTGATGAATCCTCATTGTACGTACTGGCTAGTAGTCTACATAGGCAAACTAAAGAGATCCTACCTGTGCATGCTAGAGGTTTCAAGATAGTTGCTATAACGCCAGAATTTAGAGTTGCAATTGTACTTCAGGGCCAATCTCAATGGGCATACTAACATGAATTGCTGTTTGGACTCCATTTAATTTGTGGTTGTTTCAGTATCAGTCACTAAAAGCTGGAATTCCTTAATTTACAAGCAACCAGGTCTATAGCATATTAAGTATCCATCTACAAATTGCCCTCCCCGCCTTCCTCACAAACGCAACCTTTTGTCAATGCTTTGAAAGAGAGGGCAATCTTTATAGGACAAAATGGCCAGAATCTCCCAAATATAGGTAGACATCTTGAATGCAACATTTCAGCTTTGTTCAGAAAGAAGACCTCTGCTAATTCTCAGCAGCATGCATGGATTCAACTTCTACAGTTGCTAGTGCATGGGAAGGAAGGAAGGAATGAAAAAGAATAGTTGCTATAAGCTTCAGGCAGGCATGACGATAAATCTCAGGTAACCTCTTATTCAGGAATTGTCTTATTTGGTGGAAGTCTTGTAAGACAGGCTTCAACATGATTAGTCTCCTTATTGCAGATAAGAATGGAGCCATGTAAGCAGAGATTGTCCAATGCAATACACAAGAATCAAACTCATTTATAGGCCTATGCTCCAGGACTTATATTTAATATGGTTTTTTCTCTTTCTAAATTCATGGTCACCTGCCATTCACCAGATGACCTTTAAAGACACCTAATTTATGTTAACGTAGTAGTTGTTTCTAGCACATCTTCATTCTTTACACAGCCAATCTGCAATTTATTCATCAAGAACAATTTTTCTCACGCTTTTTTTTTTAGATAAATTACTTGATTGGATTCTATTGATGGTACTACCGGTATGTCCAATTCTGGGCAACATACCCTAAGAATAATTCAGAGAAACTAAATTTCCAATTTTAAAAATGGCAGCAAGATACAGAAGACTAGGAATTAAACCCCTTTAAGAGAGAACAAAGTAACTGGCATGTTTAGCTTTCAGAGGAAAAAATGATAATTTTTCAAACAATGAAAACAGTGTGTCACAAAAGAAGAGTAAGAAAAATTGATTAAAATTACAAAAAGACAGTTTGCAGTTGGATGTTAGAAAAATCTTCTTAATCATGTAATTCAGCAGTGGAAGCAATTACCAAATAGTAATCACTATTTGTAGGTTTATTTATGCAAGGTTCACTAAAAGACTTCAAGCAGATGATAATAACTAGGAAAAACCTGGGCAAGAGATGGAACTCAGTGGTCCCTCCAGTGTTATGCCTCTATAAATGGTGGCTATAGTTGAAGTAAATTTTGTATATTTTAACCTATCCACTTGCAAGGAGAGTAAGATAACTTTGTTACCTAATCATGAGCTTCAATCCTGAACCAAGATTCTTGCTATATAGACTATGTATCTTATTTTTCTTTAACTTTGGAGGATATAATTCATTTTTGCTGAGTTTGCCTTACCAGGAGTATGGTGTGGGTGTTTGTATGTGTGGGTATCCTAATTTCCCTAAATCTATAGTGCTTGCTCTTGGAGTCCAACATATTTTTCTCCTCAATATGTTAGCTGCTGAACGACTGGAATTGCCTACTTTTCATTCCTAGGTAAGAAAAAAAGATGAGAAAAAATAAACACATATGGCTAAATTCAACCATTTACTTGACATCATTAATGTTGTTATCTGTAACAACAGGAGAAAATCAATATTTCAAGATTCTCTTAAAAAAATTTACAGTTTACACTTAAAAAATGATTTCCTAGTATGAAAAAGAAGCTGACCTCTTGAATGAGATGATTTAAAATGCCAAATTTTGAACAAATGTTCTATAATCATGATTTAGTTCACCTGCATGTGAATATAAGGGGAGAGCAAAATCAGAGGTTGTTGTGACTTGCCTGGAACACCTGTTCTCTCATGGAATTATGTAATAAAATACTGATAGATACTGACTTATTTAAATCTATATTATTAAATACAGACTCTTAATAAGCTCTTTACAATTTTGCCATAGACCAGGACTGTCAAACTCCCGGCCCAGGGGGCAGATGCATCACACACTGGCCATGCCCACAGTTTAGCAAAGGGGAAAATAGTCCCAATACGTCATGTGATGCTGCTGTGATGACATGAGTTTGACACCCTTGTCATAGACCCAGCTAACAGCGCTTGTTTCATGAAATAACAGGAACTCTGTATTTCCAATATCAGAATTGGCAGAGCTGAAACAAAAAGGAAATGCCATGTTAAAACCACACCTTAAAATTAAAACAGAATTTTCAGTATGATGCACAATCTATTCAGTAATTCAGTAATCTGAATTTGTCTCTTCCCCTGGCAGATGTTCTCTATGCCAATCCACTTTTCAGAAGTATAACTTCAATCTTTTGTAGCCTGAGTGCCTTCCAGATGCATGGATATGGTCTCCATGAATTGCTTGTCCGCATGGCTACTGCTGATAAATTTGGAAGGCTGCATACACATCTGGAATATGTTCAGAGTGGGAATAGTTGAATCATTCTAACTGAAGTTTCATAAGGACTCAAGCAGCCATATTTGGCTTCACAAGTTATAAAAATAAAGTTATCAATATTTTTGTAACTTTTTCAGATACTTATCAGGCACTGGTAACAAAAAGATTTTCACTATCATTCAGTCCAAGAGCTTCCAGAATAACTATTACAGGAAACAGAATCTAAAAAAATAGGCCTTTCTTTGAAACCTCCAGACAATTCTTTAGTTTCATATTTCAAATTCTACATTTTAAAAAGGGTTTGGATTTTTACCAGATTTTCTATGTCAATTAGTCATATTTTTGAATACTATTAATTCAGATATACATTTTTAGCAATTTCACCTGGTGGTAAGCCAGACTCCATCCAATGGTAAAATCTCAGAACTAGCTGTTGATCTCCAGGTTTGATGGATTGTCACCAAATGAAACATGAAATGAGCAAAACTAGAGACCTGAACCACCAACCCCATAGTGCTGGGATGTGCCATCTTTTACACGTTATATATTTAACCAGCAACTAATAGAGCACAGAAATGAATGCTATTCTGCATTTGTTATAATTGAACAGTGATAATAAAGAATATAAACTCGAATCAGCAATTTGTTGCAATACCAAATATTTTTTAAATATATTTACAACTGTTAATTATTTTTAAGAAAACAAAGTATATAATAAGGAAAATAGGCATGATTTCATTTAAAAGGTAAATAATGTTATACATTCAAATTACAAGAAATTTCAAAAGTTTTTTTTCACAATGTGCAACCTAAATGTTTTCACAGTGTACAGTAGCTCACAGAAGTATTTATTACCTTAAATATTCTCATATCATTATGAGAAAATAGAAATGCATTGGCTTGGTGTTGCAGTTCAAATTTTATTCTACATCAATGGATTGATTTGCTTAATAGATATTATTTCATCCGTAATAATCCTTACTGTAATTCTATCACAAGGAAATGTATAGTTATGACAGAATACGTGGCAAAATAGTCTCAAATATTTTAAATATGCCCTACATGAAACACATTCAAAAAGTTGTTCATCTAACTCTAAAAATACTCAAAATTCACAAAAACAGTTTCTTCTATTTAGTCTTTACCCAAATATGAGCAAATATCACTTCCACAAAGTTAAAATAGTTTCTATTTCAGATATAAATTTGTTGAATAATATAGTTGTGCTTGTGCAGCAAATGTATAAATACAGATGTATTTACATAAATAAAATCAATGTTTTTAATTTCTGAATACCTATCTTACAAAAGGAAAAGCCATTATTCTAAGACTCGGAAACTAAAGCCGAGTTGTTACAATTGATAAGGTGATAAATATTAGATTCTACCACTGAGATAATCAAACCTGAATTCTACAGTATAACATCAGTTTCTACTTGATGATTCATTACAAAATGCACCTCCTCACAAAGCTAACACTATAGATATGCCTCCTTAATGTATTAGTGCCATTATATAGCAACAGGTGTCAAACTCATGGTGTCACATTGCCGTCCTATGACATATCACATTTCCCCCCTTCACAGGGGTGGATGTAGCCTGTGCATGATGCATCTGGCCCACGGGCCACCAATTTGACACCCTTGATATAGCGGCTTTTTTTTAAACTCTCCCATTTGAGACATTTTATAATGAAAGCCCTACCTGCAATAAATATCATCAGTTATTGGTTTTCCTTTGGATCTGCACTTAATGAATTAGTGAAACAATTTTCCTCCAGAAGTTGTGGTTGCTCCATCCCTGGAGGTTTTTAAGAAGAAATTGGGCAACTATTTGTCTGAAATGGTATAAGGTTTCCTGCTTGAGCACAGAGTGGATTAGAAGAGCTTCAAGGTCCCTTCCAAATCTGTCTGAATCTCTACTCTTTCTCTTATACCAACAACCTATGACATGTTAAAGGGCTCTTATTTATAGAATATTTCTCATCTATGGAAACATGCATTTAGATATATACCTTCACACATACACACAAATACATGCATATGTCCACATGTGCACATATGCATGCATGCATGCATGCTTTATACACAAACACATGTATACATTCTCTGGCATGTTGAGCGCTAGATTGCAAGAGAAAGCATTAATCCTAACAGATCTCTTCATATTAGAATCATTTGTATTACCTATTGAAAAATTGAAATAATTTTTGAAATAATTTGGATCATTCAAAGACTATGAAATAGCAAAAGGCCATCTTAATATCTAGGGAAATATCTAGAGAAAATCCTAGGAGAATGTCTCTGCTAATGTTTCTGAAGACAGAGGAAGCAATCTGAAAGACACAATGCTTCTTATCTATCTAAAAGTGCAAGCTGTAATTCTTTGAAAAAAGGGCATAATTTACATCGCACAAATGTTGCTTTGAAAGGGTATGGATGGCAATACCTTTGCTAGGTTACAGCCTGAAATCAGTTGTGACATCTCCAACACCAGCTAACATTTTTCTCCCTCAAAGTAAGATGAACAGTGATAATTTAGGCTTTGAAATGACTTTTTGATTCTTTGCATGTTGTCATAGATTTTGCATTGAAAATTAAACTTAGCAATTGTATTAGGGTTAATTATGGCTGCAGATCAAGAACTGTGGAATATGTTTGTAGCCAAATGTGCTTAGCACAGGACACACACAAAAATTATGGCATTCTTATATAAATATACAGATGACCAAAAATTAGCAAATGGGGAAAACTAAATAATAAATATATAAATGAACAAACAAATAAATAAGGGTGTCTTTTTAGTCAGCATTTGGTCCCGCACAGTATTAAGGATTTTGTTAGTTTGTTTTTAAAAAAGACTCTTTTTGCACAAAAAAATAATAATTCAGGACTTTTTACCCTCTTGGGAAAAAAAACTCTTAAAGCACCAAATCCATATATTTTGCAGCCACAAGTTAAGTCCCACATAATTTATATTTCTGTAATTTTCTACAGACAAAAGAATAACATAAAATCATCTATTTCCTACATATTCACATTATTGGCAACACACACGCACACAAATGGGGGGAGTAATTAGTGCAACAAATTCTTCTCTCCCTGTTCTTCAGTGCAAATACTTTCTCTTCCTGACATCTTTCAGATTCAGAAGTGTGGAAGATGACTGTACGGATTCACACCTTGCTGGGGCTGGTTACCTAAGGAGCAAAAATAAAAAAATGCTGTAATATCAAATCCCATGCTGGCTGGAAAATTTGGGGAGTTGAAGTCCACAAGTCTTAAAGGGAGTTCAAGTCTACAAGTCTTAAAGTTGCCAAGTTTGGAGACCTCTGATATAGATTTTGCATATTTAAGAAAAACAACATATACATACACATACTCAAAATGGATTTTTTTATTAAGCTCTTTTTAATTTTAGTTTATTTTTTTAAAGAATTTCAATGTTCTGGTTCCACTCACCTCATAAAATCTTCATGCAACTCATATCCTGTCACTTAAGGCTATGGGAAAATAATGATTAATAAGTAAGACTAAAAGCAAAATATGAAAACCTTTGGCAATAACCAAAGGTGTTGTTCTCCAGCGGATCGAGTGTGAGTGTATTTAAATTGCATGAATAAGATCATGGTATGATCCTTCTGTTGGAATTTTGCAAGGTGAAAGTTGTTTTTGAATGGAATCGATATTTCATGGCTTTGGCTAAGGTGATCTCTGTTCCAATGCATACAGAGGGTCATATACTGCTTCTTGTCTGTATTTCAGAATAGATGAGGCATGAAGATGAAAGACCTTTATCATGGTCTGGTCATTTTCTGGTCAACATATGAATGATTAGAGTCTTTCATTTCTGAAAGGATGGAGAACTAATTTAAATGGCTCACCCCTGGCATATTATAATTCTGACAATCCTGGGCTTTCAGTCGTTGAGAATTTTCCTCCCCCAATTGATTGGTAGGTAGTTCCATCACATGGCCATTCATGCCTCCTCCACCTACTCTGAAGCTGATTTTGAAAAAAATGGTAAGGTATCAGCTTCAAAGGATTCTTGATGAAATGCACCATCTGAATCATTTCCTTCAGATTCAAATTTGAACTTGGGACTGAAGCTGCATTGTTACTCTCATGGTTGACCTTCATTGGTATCTGGTTGGAATGTACTCTCTCTAATCTTATGGGACTCAATAACATTAATCATTTTATCCTTCTGAAACACCCATAAGAGTTGTGAACACTGATGGTTTCCAATAGACCAATGGGGAAAGGATAGTCCAGTCTTTGATTTCTCCATGATAAGTGCAATAGGACTTAACATTTTCTAATATATTATTAAACTTCTATATGAAAATATATGCTTGAGTGAGATCATCCAGTAGTATGAGGTGAAGCTATCATCAATATGATGATGATATACACAACTATTTACAGTAAATTCTGTTCATGTATAAACAGCCAAGTATGTTGGGTTTTGATGGGTGTCATCAAAAGATGAATCTATAACTTGACGGTTCACTATGGTTTTATTCAAACAACAGGTAAAGCCTAATGCTTGTGAGAGGGACATTATTCAGCTTTGCCTGATGTATAGTAATGATTTTTCTTGGACCAAAAAAGCCTTGGCACCTTCATCTAATGACTTTCTCATCTCATACTTAGACTACTGTATTGCTCTTTACTTGGGACTACCTTTGAAACTATTTGGAAACAACAATGGAAACTTGGTTTATAATAAGGCTGCTTATGAATTCTGCTACACTTGCATCACAGGATTAATTGCCAATAGATTCTCCAAGTCTAAAATACTAGTGTTAACACATATGTCATTTATATATCTTGACTTAATGTCTGCCCTGATCAAAATCTGTCAATCCTGTAGAAACATTCTGACAGAAGATATTTGGGGTCTCTGTGTCACAATGAGTCAAGGAAGTATGAGCCTAGAAACACATATTTCAAGTGGCAGCTCCAGAATTATGCAATAACTTGACCCTAAGATAGATCAACTTTTAGCCTATTGGAGTTCTGCAAAGTGGTAAAAATGATCTTATATAGACAGGCATTTAGAATCTACTGATGTTTTGGATTTGAACTGAAAAGATTTTGTCTTGTTGGGTTTAGTAACAGATTGTTTTATTGGAAATTTTACTTCTTTAAACTGTCTAGAACCGTGATGGTGAACCTATGCCACATGTGCCAGAAGTGGCATGCAGAGCCACTTCTGCTGGCACACGAGAGGTTGCCCAGAAGAGCCCCTTCTGCACATGCGCATGCACTCCTGCCAGCTGATTGTCGGATATCTGCCGAGCATGTGCACATAGGAGATGTGCACATGGGAGATGCACACGTGGGAGTCATGCACATGGAAAATGTGTGTGCATGTGCAGAGGCATGCGGCATGTGGGGGTTGCATGCGCATGTACGGGGGTTGCATGCGCATGCATAGAGGTGCATGGTGCACACGCAGGGGATTGTGCACACATTCGCAGGGGGTGGGGTGAGTCGTGCACATATTGCATCATGGGTGCAGGCACGTGAGCACACTTTTGGCACACAATGTGGAAAAAATTAGCCATCACTGGTCCGGAGCCTTGTAATAGGTCAGTATCTGTAATAAATATGTTAGTTGCTTATATTATTTGTTAGTTAGCTACATAATCTTGAATATACAAGTGTAGGTCATTCATCTTTTTTCATAATCACATTAAAAATATTTTGATACAAGTAGGTTGACCCCCCAATCCATGGCAAATAAGATGAAATACAATATTTAAAACATTCTTACTAAACAGCAGTGTGTGCATACATGTTGAAGTTTTTAAGATATGGCCTTTATCACTAGCGACATTCCTTTACTCTCAAGCAATGATAGCCAGATTTATTATTTAACCATAATGAGTTGGCAGTAACTGTTTTCCAAATATGCAAAAGCCCAGATGGAAAGAAGCAGGAAAGAACCTTTATCTAATGCTACATACTTACTTGACAGCTGTTTTTGGAGTTGTCTGACAAGAGCAGCTGTCTGTTGTTGCTGCTGGGTCTGCTGCAAACCTTGTCTTGGGAACTGCAATATTCAGCATCAGAAAAAAAAAAAGCAAATTACTCACAGTGAATATTGTCTTTCTAATCTCAGAAAATATCTCTTGTGAAAGTAAGGAAAAAGTGCTCATTTCCTATGGGCTTTTTCTATGGCAAATATGTATCCCTAACCAAATTATTTTTTCTCCATTAAAGATTCTCTTCAAAGGCTTTCAAAGATTTTGAAGACTTGAATTTTTAGATTTAGAATTCTTTAATGTTTTCAAGTTAACCAAAGTATTTTAATGGATATTATAATTTTTCTTCTTAAGTCAGATCATTTATTAAACAGATGACCAATTGAACAGAGTCAAACTTTCCAGTTTTGCTCATTCTCATTCACCATCACGACTACAAACAGGTAATAAAATAACATAAATAACACAACGTCTCAATATCTCAGTTACACAGATACGGAATGTTGAAGTAAGGATAAGGGATGTAGCAGTATAGGACAAGTAAGTGTGGTACAAATACAGGTATTCTTTGATTTATGACCATAATGGAACTGCATCTGTGACAGTTGTAAAACATGTTGAACAGTACAATTTTATAACCTTTTTTTGTGGTGGTCATATAAAAATATAGTAGTTGTTAAATAAACCAATGGTTTTTGTTGAAAACATTATAATTAATACACACACACACACACACACACACACACAATATTATAAAACAAAGAGCCAGTTTTGGTCTAATGGTTAAGGCGCCTGGCTAGAAATATGGATATGTTTGCTGTCTTGAATTATTTGTGAAAATAATAAAGGTGGGATATAAATAAACAAATAAATAAAAATGGAGACAAGTATCACGTTCTGGCACATTCATCATAAAATATAGTCATGTGACCATGACAGGTTATTAATTGTGTTCTTTCATGCTGCCATTATGTCTTCAAATGTACCCAGATCAGGACACAAAGGAAAGGTGCACATATGTTGTCACCACAATTGCAAAGAGCAGAAGCCAACAGATAGTCCCATTTGTTCAAGGTGATACTCAGTTAACAATCCACAATTCTTGCCTAAGAACAGCAACCAGAATTTGTGATTGCTAAATGATGCATTCACATGATATCTCACTTGACAGCTGCATCACTAACAACAACAATTCTGGACCCCATAGTGATCATAAGTCAATGACTACCCGGGCTTTACTTTTCCAACATAATGAAATGGACAAGTAACTCTTATAAAATATTATCTCAATAATATTTTAATATAGAGTTTTTAATAGAGTTTTTTTGATACATTAAACTCATCTCAAGATATTAAGAAACAGAGTTCATATCATTTGAATTTCTTAACCATTAATTTGTTAGAATGGGTATTCTTTATGCTAGAATTCTCATAAATAATTGATATTTATCTGAATAATTTTTAATTGTTTATAAAAAGTACCATAAATTAACAATAATCCAAACCATATACTAATCATGACACCCATTCATATGTTTTCAATGCTGCTAATGCATGCAGTCTAAACTGTTCAGTGAAGCTATGTCTTATGTAAATTATTGCCATTTCACAATTTGGGCGGAGTGCATGTAGCCTGTGGGATGTTAACCCAGTGTTAAATGGTAAAACATTCAATTTGTATTAGTGTCTTAATGACTATATGAATCAGGCCAATATATTACGGATCATGAGATAGAATAGCAGCACTTATTAACTGTAAGTCAGAACTGTCCTCATGCGCAAGACTGAAAATGAACACGAAATCCTGAAATGTTCAAGCCAACTCATTTTGGACTTGTCTACATTCACTAAAGCCAAATGCACTTTAAAGACTAAAACTAAACTCATAAAATCCTGGAAAAAATGCTTTAAAATGCTAAGAAATCTAGGCTGATAGATTTGTATGATCAAGAAGAGTTTAAAATAGATTAACCAAAATGTGCTTTCAGAGTGATAGACATTGTGATAGGAAAAAAAGTATTAAACATTTTGAGATAAGTTATTAGGTGTACAAGTCAGAAAAATTTTCAATTTTGTTTTTTCTCTTCTTTTTTATCTTTATGTCAGATCCCCTGTTAAATGGTTAAAGCATTTTAATAATCCAAGCTATTCAGCCGTATTTCAATAGTTTCTCTTAAATATTAACACCAATAGTTTAATTAGTCATATATAAAAATATATGTGCGTGTGTGTGTGTGTATGTATGTATGTATATACAATAAGTTGTAAAAAAAGAGTCAAATTAAAACTGATATAACAGAAAGTTGATTCTATGTACACACAAACACATACTTCTAGTGATCATGCTTAGCTATAAAAATCTAGATAATTAAAATGAAGTATTTAAATAATAGAAGAATTAAGTTAAATGAAAATAATATATAATCTTCTAATTTAAATCAAATGCAATTATGTTATGGTCTCAGAAAAAATAGGGAAAAAATAACTTGCTCACAGGGACAAGATTCCAGTTCAAATGTCTAAAAAGTCCCCAAGGATGTATTGGTTTGATTTTAATTTCTTACCCACCAAAGCACATTAGTATTTTCAAACAAAGCAAAATCCACTAAATTTAGTGTATAAGGATACTAAGCCAACACAACTAGCTGAAAAGTTTGACTAGTACAAAGAATAAAATCGTGAAAGAAGAAAATTCTTGAAAAACTGCAGTTTATGTTTCATACTTGAATTGTGTACTTTAAAGCCATATTTTAACATAAAGTTACCTGAAGTTGTTAGTTATGGAAATTTGAATTTGACTAGAACTGTCAGGCATTTAAATGAGCCTAGCAAAAATAAATATTGCGACCTTTGATATTCATTATTCTAGGATGTGAATGATTAATGTTTTGTGTGACAGAACATGTGGTATCTCATAACTCAGTGTGAAACTCAGAAGTATCTAGATACTAAAGAAATTATCTTTAACATTCAATATATGCAGAAGGTGCAACATTTGAACATTCAGAACTTGGGTGGCAGGATGAGGATTTGGGAGATCAATGCTTTCTTCAATTTTTGTTACAATTTATAAGAGTCCATCCAGATTGCCTATTTAACATGTTTTCCTGATCTATGAGGCAGCACATAATATGCTGGCATGGTTTCCTCTGTCTACATAGGTGGTCTCTATTGTGCCTCAATAAGAAGACCAGAAGTGATTCTCTCCTGTTTTCTGCATAGCTCATTTAACTACTGGTGAAAAAAAAAAACCCTCCATCAATCATGGCCCTTAACATGGACTGTGGCTGGAGAAGAGCCAAGTTTTAATAGATGGTTAGTGATGTGTTTAGCCATCTGTTTGACAGTAAGTACTGTTTTTCGCTCAACCTCATTATCAGCTTTGCACAGAAAAGAGAGGCTCTGATCTACTATCTTTTCTGGCAATATTAGGACTAACATCTAAATGATGTGCTTATCCACTTGTGGTCTATTCTACACGATATTCTCTCTTTGAAACATTAATGTTTCCATCGTGCAAGTATTTTCTGACTTCATTCCAATAGACTAAAACTAGAGTTCTAAACGTTATTTCTTTGGAAAGTTCAAAAATAAAATCTCTGGCCATTTATGAAATGTGAAGGCAATATGTTAAGTTGGATATTTTTCTCTTTCTTTAGAAATTGAGCAACTGTTCCCAGATGTGTATTTTGGCAAAATAAAAACAAAGTCATGATTTTTATAGCTAAATTACCTTTTCTTATACAGAAGCATACATGAAATGCTTCTCAACTGATTGTCTAAATCAAAATAAATAAAATGTATTAACACAGCAGCTAAATTCGTTTGTTTAGATCTCTGTGAGAAAGTCAAAGCAAAGTGAATCAAAGACATTCTCAATAGATGGAAAAAGTTGGAGGCTGCTGCACACTTTGGGCTAAAAAGAATGGATCTTTAAAAATGTTCCCTAACTATTTGGAGCATGAATTGTAAGCTTTTATTTCTTTCTATATTGGATCTATTCTTCTTGGTATAGCTAGGTGATCACATAAACATTGTAACATTGTGCTATTTATTCTATAAAGTGCTAAAGTTGTAGGAACAATAATGACTTTACTCTCAATAATAAGGGCCGTGGAACATTTATACAGTGAAAAGCAAATAGACTTCTTCTGGCAAGGTCTCCTACGCCTCCCCTGAGAACTTTTAAATAAATTAATCTAATCCTCTAAAAGAAGTAGTACAAATAAGTCTTTTTCAGTGGAAGTAAAAATTATTAAGCATAGAGGGCAGAAGGCAGCAGTATTATAACATAGTTCATCAAGAGGTTGATAATCACAGTTCAAATCAAACACATTTTTAGCAGCTATACATTTGATTTAAGCAGACTAGTAGTGAAATTCATTGATACCTAATCCACTAGATGGAGTATTTGTACAAGCAATTTTCAGCAGCATCTCATCTGCCATCATCAGGCTTCTGTATTGTGTTCATCTGTGAGTCTGTGAGAACACAATACAGAAGCCTAATGATGGCAGATGAGATTCTGCTGAAACATTGCTCCAACTTTAAAAGCACAACAATAATGATGTGGGAAAATACCTGAACAAAGCTGAATACCATACATGTAAGTACCCGCGAAAACTTAAGAAAACACACACACACACACATATACATATACATATACATACATACATACATACATACATACATATATATGGATCTTTGGTTATTCGGGTTTTCTCCCGCATAAGATTGGAAGTATCTAGGCAACGTTTCGATGAAGTCTCATTCATCATCTTCAGGCTTGTGTCTTCGGCTCTGTGCTTCTCACAAGCCGGAAGATGATGAATGAGACTTCATTGAAACGTTGCCTAGATATTTCCAATCTTACGTGGGAGAAAACCCGAATAACCAAAGATCCACATACAAATACCCACAAGAACCTCAGAAAACACACACACACACACACACACATATATATATTATCACAATGTTTCAGAAAAAATATCTATCTCTTAAATATGGGAAGTATTATATGGGTAATATTTCAAACAATAATTACCCTATTAGAAAATTTACAGAACACATACTGTAGTTAGCCTATGAGACTGTGAAATAGACATTCAAAGCCACTTCACTCTTATTATTTTGATATCACTTTCAGCATTCTCCAAGAACATGGAAATTAATAGCAGTAATTAGCAGGATATGCCAATTGAAACCCCATGACTTTCTATATTTTGAAAGACCTCCAGAATATGGTTTATTATGAATATTTTTCTTACGAAAGATTGTTGTTGAGGCTGCATTGCTTGAAGGTTAATGATTTGTTGTTGATTCTGCTGATGCTGAAGCTGGAAAAAAAAGGAAAATGATTGCAATTCTGTTTATCTTTTTTGTTTAAAAAGAAGAAGCTATAAGTCTTTCTTAAAGTGAAACTTCATTCTACTAAACATGTTAATGTATCCATTTTCCTGGTAACAATATGATAATAAATCTTTATTGATTAGCCCTTGGGCTATATCAAAATGCAAAGTTCCAGCAACAATTTGTTACTAAAATTTAATAAAAGCAATTCAGAATGAAATTTGATAAAATACTATTTAAAATGGAACTTGGTAAAATACAATTTAAAATGGAATCTAGACAAAATATGATTTAAGATAAAATAGTAATAAAATACAATCCAAAATAAAATTGTAGTAATGTATAATAATTTAAGATATGGATAAAATATAATAACATTATATTTCAGAGTCGCCCTTTCAATCTATCCCAATCAATTTCACATACGCAGATCTCAACCGAATCATTTTGTTTAAATACTATGCTACATTAAATGTTATTTTCAAGTTCTAGCCAGACATAAGATAAGTTATTTTGATATGGGTATCCCAATGGGTCATTCGTCTGATATATAGACCAGGATACCTGTCTCTCATCCTCTTATACAGGCAACAGTCAAATAGGATGTGAGCCAGGTCCTCTACCTTTGCCGCTCCGCAAATGCAGAGACGCTCATTGTACGGTATTGCATGAAATCTCCCATATCTAACCATTGTGTCAAGCTGTTCAAATCTCACTCTCGTGAATATCTCCCTAAGATGTTTTACGAGTTGTGACTTCAAGTAGCTATCTACTTGGAAAGTACATTTGTATTTACTCAACCATTTCAAGTTACCTACCTTACTAAGGGTAGCTGTATCAGTTTGTGCATCTATATCCTTAATTCTTTGGGCAACTCTTTGTTTAGATTGTTCTCCTGTTACACAAGAGATAGAAAGACCACAGCTTCTTACAAAATTTGTTAGTTTAGTGATCCAGGAGGTTTGTGATTGTAGTTTTATTTGCTCTACTAGGCATAATTTGGATAGTCTATTTGTCTCCAATTCATTAACTTTGCACCAGTAGTTATAAGCTCTAATTTTAGATAATGCCTGAATTGTATAAATTCCCAATTCAGCTCTAACTGCTGCAGCAGATGTTCTTGGGTCTACACCCAAAATACATCTCAAATGCTGGGACTGTGTTTGTTCTAGGGCTGTGGTTGAGTAAAGACCCCAAATTTCTACTCCATACAAGAGTATTATGGTAACTTAGCCTTATAAACCTTGATTAATGGGACTAGGGACCCTGGATAACTATGGTTTTTTAGTTTGAGCAATAAATCCAAATGGGCTTTTGCTCTAAATGTACTCCATTGATGATGGCAGGCCCAAGATCCAGTCTTGGGAAAAGTTAAGCCCAAATATACAAAGGAATTAACCTGTGCAATTAGTTCACCATCCAATTGCCACCTATGTCTCTGATGGTTTCTTCCAAACACCATTATTTTTGATTTAGATTTACTAATGATTAGAGAGTTATCCTGGCAATAAGAGCTAAATCTTCTTAATAGCCTACATAATTCTACTTGTGTGTATGATAATAAAATCATATCATCAGCATAAAGCAAGCTGTTTCAGTAAATGTTTAAGATCAATGGCATGTGTACCATGGTATCTTTCATTAATTCTGGCAAGTCATTGATGTATAACTTAAATAATAAGGGGGCCAGGATACACCCTTTTCTTATCCTTTTATTTGTGCAAATCCTCTTAGTCAGGGCCCCGTTAATCCCATACTGCATCCTAAAGCAGGTACTTATGTAAAGGGCTTTAATCAAAGCCAGGGTTCTATTTTAAGAGAGATCAGTTTACTCCATAGTACATCTCTATTTACCATATCAAATGCTAATGTAAGGTCTATGAAAGCAGCGAACGGGGGGTCTTCTCTTATAGGCATATTTGGCAATTAGTTGATTCAAGACAAGCAGTAATCAAGAGTAGATCTGCCTTGTCTAAAACCTGCTTGTTTTTCTGTGAGGATGTTGTTTTCCTTTACCCAGATTTCAATTCTGTTCAAACCTACCTAGCATATATTTTTGCTACAATGTCAATCAGGCTGATGGGCCTATAATTACTACGATCCTTTTTATTCCCTTTTTTATATATGGGGACAACTAATGCCATCTTCCACCCATCTGGGATGTGGCAGGTGTTATTTATGTGTGTAAAAAGTCTGCTAATACAGGGCCCCATGGTAACAGTATGGAAATTGTCTTGGATTGCGTTTTCAACTCCTATTGCAATAGAAAGGCAAGAATAGTGCCAACTTTCAGAGGATGAGAAATCTTGTAGTTGATCAATAAATAAACTGGTTGAAGCTAGAATGTCATTTTTTTTTCAGTTGGATTGATCATTTACAGAAGACTTTTGACATTAGACTGAGAGCCGCATGCCCAGATTAACCTCCACCCCACCAAGTTTGAGAGCATATACTGCAGTAACATTCTGCTCTAGGAAACATTGCTTTTTATGAGTTGTAATTGCAAATTGTAATTTTGCATTGTAGAATTCCTTCTAGCTCTCACCTTTGTGGTGCTTAATAAATTTCTGCCCAAATGTTCAGATTTAATTCACCAGTCTTTGTCTAGTTGTTCTAATTAAATCATCTATAAATTTCCACCACCTTAGATTGTTAAACTTGTAATACTAATAAAGATCCCTCTGGAGATAGGAGAAGTTAGAAAATGGAAATTCTTGAAGCTTATGTAGATGTACATATAGGAAGAACTATATAGTTCAATGAATCAGGTCCTGAGCTTTACATACATTGCAGAAGAAAAGATATGGTAGCTTATGGGAGGCAAAAAGTCAGAAGTTGGGTAGAACATTTTCAGCTAACAGATTTTTATTAAAAGGAATTAGCTTTTGTGAGTTGTAGATCACAATCAGATGGCTAGACTGATAAAGGGTTTAAACTGAGATGGAGGAGGAGGAGACAGATTGGTTATGCAGATGCAGATTACATGTAGTTTAAATCAGATTACTATGAGCTTGTCAATTAATAATTGCAATGTATTAAAAACACATTATATTTATTAGGATCTTTAGAGATTGTCTGAAAACTTTGGATACATATGTATCTACCAATATCTTCCTTAAGATTTATGTTAAGCTTCAATTTTTCCAAAATGGCCAATTTGATGTTTGACAGCATGGACTGTCCTGGGAATAGGTTATTAGTATACTCAAGCCTACGAAGTAGACCAGATCGAGAAACTGAATCCACAAAAAGGCTATAACTGTAATTTATTGTAGTGTTTCTATAATTTTTACAAACTATACTACTGAAAGGCTAAAGTAGATTTAGTAAGGGCTTTAATTTAATTTAATTTAATTTAGTAAGGGCTTTTAACTATTAAAGCCAACCTCTTTAATACATTCTTTGGCTCAGTATTTGTAAACACCAATGGATCATGCCCAGTATTTCCTAGTCGAACCACAGATAACTACAATGATCTAATACATATCGATTTTACAGAAGACATTGTTGAAAAAACATTGCACAATCTAAAACCATCTCTATCTATTGGACCAGACGGAATATCTGCCTACTTCGTAAAAAAGCTACCCACTGCCATAGCCGAACCTCTAAGCATAATCTTTGAAAAATCTTTCAGGATCAGCTCCTTGCCAAAACTATGGACACAAGCCATGGTCATCCCCATCTTCAAAAAGGCAGACCCCAGCCTAGTTGAAAATTACAGACCAATCTCTTCATGCTGAGTCACCTGTAAAGTCATGGAATCAATTATTAACCAATCCATCATCCTCCACTTAGAAACAAACAACCTACTCTCTAATAATAATTTGGTTTCAGGAAAAAACTATCATGTAATCTGCAACTCTTACGCTGCAAAAACATATGGACTACACAACTCAGGGCAAAGCAATAGATGCAATCTACATAGACTTCTGTAAAGCCTTTGATTCAGTGGTACACGACAAACTACTCCTAAAACTAAAATCTTATGGTATCTCTGGACACCTGTATTACTAGATAGAAGCATTCCTGTCAAACAGACAACAAATGGTCAAAATTGGGAGGGTCCTATCAAATTCTGTACCTGTCAACAGTGGTGTCCCCCAAGGCAGTGTTCTAGGACCAACTCTTTTCATACTCTACATAAATGACCTCTGTGATCATATCAAGAGCAACTGCGTTCTCTTTGCTGATGATGTAAAACTATTCAACACCACAGACAATACTGCTACCCTTCAAAAAGACCTTAACTATGTATCAGAATGGTCAAACAAATGGCAACTTCAAATCTCAACAAATAAATGGTCTGTCTTACATATTGGCAAAAAAAAAAAATCAGAAAATAAAATACAGGCTGAATAGTCAAGACCTTGTTGAAGATCCTACATAGCCAAAAAGGCGTTAAGAGTTGTTTACCTAATTTTACATAGTTTTTTCTCTGGTAATATTACACTAATAACTAGAGCATACAAAACATTTGCTAGACAAATACTCGAATACAGCTCATCAGTCTGGAACCCACATTATGTATCTGATACTAACACAGTTGAGAAAGTCCAGAAATATTTCACAAGAAGAGTTCTCCACTCCTCTACTCGTTGCAGAATACCTTATGCCACCAGACTCGAAATTGTAGACCTAGAAAACCTAGAACTATGGTGCCTTTGGTCCGATCTAAGTATAGTATATAAAATCATACATTGCAATGTCCTGCCTGTCAATGAATACTTCAGCTTCAACCATAACAACACAAGAGCAAACAATAGATACAAACTCAAGGTTAATTGCACCAAACTTGTTTGCAGGAAATACGACTTCAGCAACAGAGTGGTCAATGTCTGGAATACTCTACCTGACTCTGTGGTTTTTTTCCCCGAACCCCAAAAACTTTAACCTTAGACTGTCTACTATTGACCTCACCCCTTTCCTAAGAGGTCTGTAGGGGGCGTGCATAAGCACACCAACGTGCCTACCATCCCTGTCCTATTGTTTCTTTTATATTTTTTTAATATTTTTCTTATTTGTATCCATGTATTCATAGCTATGTTTTTACTTATTCCTATTATCTTGTAAGCAATTGACAAATAAAAATAAATAAAAAATAAAATAAATAATCCTTTGCTGTGATCCCAGGCTTCTACAATTTACTTTTATGAAGAATTACAAATATAAGTAATACAAGGTAGTGCTCTTTTAGAAAGAGGAGGGCCATTACCATTCTTAATAGGCATTTCAGACTGGACTATGTATACTGACATAATAGAGCATTACGTAGATGGCCCAACACAAAAGGTGCCAGATTTTGACCTTCCTTGCCAGCATTGGTTAACTCTGAACAGGATCCATACCCAACATAGTGTCTGCCAGGATTCATTGTTTAAGTGGGGTCTTGTCTCTACCCCTCAGTGTGACTGTGGTGCTCCTTGACAAAATATCCATTTTGAACATTTGAACTACTATAAGTCCATGTATTTGCCTTAGGCTAAATAAAATAAATAAAAGAACATTACCCGCTCATACATTGTCATATAAACACTGTGATCATCATAATAAAAATAATCATTTCTAACCAACAAAATTAAAGACCCCAAACCTGAAGGAATCTTTGTTGCCGAATTTGCTGTTGCCTCTGTCTCATTTGTTCCTGAGATATCTGGACAGAGTAAAGATTTGCCTGGGAAGATGTGGCTGATACTGGATCTAGAGGCCCTCCAACTAGGTGATTCTGCTGCAAAGACTGGTGAACTGAACTGAGAGACATAAAAAAATTAAATACATAGTTTTCAGGTATGAAAAATTAAATTAAAAAATCAAATTAGTGAAATAGACCATTTTATTTCAGAAACAATCCATTTTATTTTTGCCTGTAGGATTACTGAAGATAGTTGAAGTTTGAAGATACTGAAGATACATCTGAACATACATGGGTTATAATTATAGATTTAACATGGTCATTAATTATATTGCTTTCCTTATGCATTACTTCTGATTGTAAAATAAATAAATAAAATATTCTATAAGTGATGAAACAATTTCAATGGAATATCACTAACAAAAAGCAATATATGGATATGAATAAATATTGATCTGTAATATAATAAAATTTGCAAATAAATCAATACACACAGATCAGAAAAGATATTGATACATATGAGACTGTAAAGTTGTGAACTCTAAGCGGAACAGTAATTTAGTTGCAGCTTAGATTAAGATGGCAGACTAGAAAGAAGAGATTAAGCTTCACTGAGTTTAGATAGAAAATTCCAGGGGAAATCAAACTTTTTCAGCCCAATTTACCTTACTAAAGAATTATAGAGAAAAGTTAGAGCTGACTTTTATATATACTAGCTCTCTCAGAAAAGGCTAGATATACTTATAAATACAACCAATACACATACACACACACACACCTTACATTTCTACATATAGTGCCATTTTCAAGATTAACTGAAAAGGAAATTATCCCTTTCACAGCTTTGCTTCTAACCAAAAAATACCCCAATGTGTAGCTCTCTACAATACTAATTATAAAGGTTCTGGCTTAAAATAGAGCTGATATTGTATGCAACTCCTATTCATATCAAAAAATTTTTACAAAAAATATATATAGTAGACTGCATGATAAGATAGAAAATTATTCCACCGTGGAGGTCTTTTCTATCCAATTTCCACATCGGTCTGCAAATTTGTTTTAAAGTATACACACATAGTGTCTGCACTTTTTTTTCTTCGCAATATACGTGTTTTACATGCATTTTTTTACTCAACAATTCCTTACTCTGATATTCATATTAAAGATGAAAATGTGAGGTCCTGATGCTCTCTGAATTTGGTTTTCTTGTAGAGGTTTCATTAGCAAACTAGATAACATCAGGTCTGCTAGAAAATCACCAAGCTCAGAGAGCACCAAGGACCCCACAGTTCATAGCTCACTGTAATACAAATATTATCTTCTAAAGATAGAAATATAAATCAGTTTGTCTAGAAATGTAGATAGCTGAGAGCTGAATGATATATTAAAAATATTAGTCTCATGTTATATTGAGGTCTTAAGAGATTTGTACCACTTCCAAAATGATCAGAATTTTTTTAAAGCTTCACATGTATACTTCTGCACACATAATGCTTCAGCTACTGCCAGAGAAACAAGATTTTAACATTGCCTTGTTAAAATTAATTTGTTAAAATAATATTTATGACTTGTATAGAAAAGAATTGGAAAATGGAGATATTTTTTCAAGTACAGCCAATTATAATTTATATTTATTGCCTATATGTAATATGGATGGGCAAGTATTAATTAGTAAATTGAACTCTAAGACAAAGATGTGCAATTTTCATTTTACAGCTTGCAAAAACATTTAATGTGAATAACAGGAAATTCCGGAGGCAGTGCTTTAAACACCATTCCAAGAGAAAGTTCCAATAATGCTACAAGAACTTAGTATTCTATTTAGCAGAAGATTTTAAAAATAGATACAAAAAAAATAGGCAGTAATATGATTTAGATGAAACTTGCAGCTGAGAAGACATGTGCTTTCTTTGGTTAAATAAACCATTTTTTCCTATTCACCATGAAGGGTTAAGATTGCAACATGCTTTCCATGATACCCTCAAATGATGAAATTTGTGCAGAAACAGGTTCAACAGTTGCCATTCCTCAGTGGAATAGCTGAACTTATCCTTGCCTATCAGTTCCTTTGGTAGGGGAAGAATAGAGATTAGATGCCTCTATTCGATCCATTTAAACTCAGTCATGTGCTTTACTTGAAGTGCCTGTCACAAAAGGATTTACAACAGAGAAGAGTTTGAATAGACTGCCTTGTCATCCATAGTTAAATGTGGGTTCAAATGGTGCTAGAAAGACTATTTTAATAAACACAGAAATGAAATATCTGTTTTACTGCCCCAGGATTGCTGTCAAAAAAAGTAAAACAGAGAAAAACAGATGTTTAAAAATAGAAATTACAGCTTTAGAATAATGGAATGGAATGGAATGGAATGGAATAGAATAGAATAGAATAGAATAGAATAGAATAGAATAGAATAGAATAGAATAGAGTTACAGAGTTGGAAGGGACTTCGGAGGTCTTCTACTCCAACCCCCTGCTTAGGCAGGAAACCCTACACCACTTCAGACAAATGGTTATCCAAACACTTCTTAAAAAATTTCTAGTGTTGGAGCATTCACAACCTCTGGAGGTAAGTTGTTCCACTGATTAATTGTTCTAACTGTCAGGAAATTTCTCCTTAGTTAAGGAGAAATTTCTCCTAAGTTGCTTCTCTCCTTGATTAGGTTTCACCCATTGCTTCTTGTCCTGACCTCAGGTGCTTTGCAGAATAGCTTGACCTCCCTCTTCTTTGTGGCAGCCCCTGAGATATTGAAAGACTTTAGAAAGATGGTCTGTGGAATTAGACACTTAAAAATATTATACTTTTGAATAACTGAATAAATTAATAGGATATTTTGTTAGCAAATTTTAGAAACACTTGGTCTATAATTTCAAAAAGTTCATTTAAAAGCTCTAAAACTCATACATTAAATAAATAGAAATTACACAATGCTGTGTTTATTAAATTATGCCACCTATCCTGTATACAGATGTTTTATGATACAATGTTTTATGATACAAATGTATTTAGCATTGTTTTAATTCTATCTAGTCTGAGTAATAAAATGACTGAAGGCTTGGGCAATAGCATAGAAATAACTTATCTGTCTAGGGCTAACTGCTCATATCAGTTTTCCCCAATCTGATCTTCAGGTGTTTAAAGTTTCAATTCTAATTTGTTTTGTCCTTCAAGCTAAATTGGAAACCCAAAGGATTTGGAAGGAATTAGATTGGCTGAGTCAGAATGCATGTGAAATGCATTGTTTTCATTCCCCCACCCACGTGTTGTGGTTAGCCAGCAGCAGGCTGAGGAGGGGCCAGGACCATTAGGGAGTGGACTGCTACCTTCAGAGATTGTGTGGGCTGGTTGCAGCGATGAGGAGGTTTCTGAGGAGCCTTGCCAAGTGCGTGTGTGCACAGGATTGCTCACAGAAAAGAGCAGTTACAACAGCACGGGTGACCCAGGTGTAAGGCTGCAAGGTAATGGCCCCTCCTTCAAGAAGATAAAAGCCAGCTGTGAATGAACGTACTTTGCAGAAGGCAAAGACATTTTGAAACTCCAGCCTCATGGACATTCTAGTATCCTGAGTTTGTATTTGAAGATTCTTGTATTGCAAATTATTTCTGGTCTGTTATCTTTTGGCAAGTCTCACACAGTTTGGCAAGGCTTGTGTTTATCACAGCTAATTATTTTGCAGTTTCTGTTTCCTTTGGATTGTATTTGATTTGTTGGAAAAGGGCATGGGTCAGAACACCCAGAAAAGTACAAAGCATCAGGTTAACAAAGTTCTGGAATTATAGGAATCTTACCGCTGATTGCCTGCTAAAGGCTGAAGGTAGGCAGCTGCTTGCTGATGAATGTACCCGCTTGGCTGCTGTTGCATCTGCCTTAACCTTTCCATTAAAACTGGACTGGAATGAGTTGCTTGAAATGATCTAGGATTGTAGGTAGGTGAAAGAACTATGCCCCCAGTCTGTTGAGATGGCAATGACATCTGAGTACTATACATTGTATAGCCATGAGGAATTGTCTGTGTGGAAAACAGTTCAAAACACACAATTTTGACTTTTTAGTTTTCTAAAAATCTATCCATTTTACTGGTTTTAAAAATATGGCAGCTTGAAATAGGAACCTTGCATCTCATTTTCTTTCTTAGGCTCAATTGAGTGTTCCAGCTATTCATATAGTTCTCATGTCAACTTCATTTTTTGTTTATTTGTTTAGCAGGAAGTCTCGATGATATGAAAGAAATTAAAGGTAGAGAAATAGATGTTTCCTTATAGCACAATTTAGGTGAAAATGGGTAGACTATCTATGGTTAGAGTAATATTTTTCAGTTTCTACAGTTGTGTAACCTATAGCTTTGGTATAAAAATATTAATTCCCACAAATAATATCTACTGGTAGTTATTGCTTGTCTACAACAACTGGGCAAGGCTGTTCATGAAAGGGAGACTTATGAAAGAGACTGGCTACTTTCAGGACTCTCATATTTTTCAAACATTATAAAACCAAGTTTACCATATCCACCATATTTCCCTGAATCCCACTGAACCAATTTTTTTAAAGGGATGCTCTACCTGTGATGGCTGTATCCCTGGATACTGTGTTAGCTGAGAAGATGAGGGGCGGACTTGTTGAGCAAAAATGGAAGCCTGTTCAATTATTGGACCCTGTAAAAGTTCACCAATAAAAATAAATGCTGCTTGCTATACTGTATATTAAATGTTTGCCAATCTAAATAAAATAAATGCTGCTTGCTCTATATTAAATGTTTGCCAATCTAAATATGCTCATTTTGACCAATTTGATCTAGTAGTTAAGGTACTAAGCTAGAAATCAGTAGATGGTGAGTTTGCCTCAGGCATCAAAGTCAACTGGGTTACTTTGGATCAGTCATTCTGTCTTAGCTCAGCACAGGAGAAGGAAATAGTATTAGGTATGTTTGCTGGCTTAAATTAGTTATAAAAATAATGAATAAAAAACATCTAAAATAAATAGTAACAGCAATAGGTACAACAGCAATAACACTTAGATTTATATACTACTTCATCATGCTTTACAGCCCTCTCTCTAAATGATTTACAGAGTCAGCATATTGCCCCAACATTCTAGGTCCTCATTTTACCAACCTTGAAAGGATGAAAGGCTGATTCAGACTTGAGTCAGTCAGGATTGAACTCCTGATAGTGAATTAGCCTACAGTACTGGATTCTAATCACTGCACCATGGCTCTTGGTGCACGTGGCTGCTAGATTGACATGCAATTTATTGCAAGTACTGCCAGTTTCTTAAAATACTGGTTGGACTAGAATATCTTTTTAAAATGAGATTGTTTTTGTGGGCAGATTATAATATCTCTAAATTCTGTCTCCTTAAGTGCTGTCCAGTTGTCTGTGCACAGATCAGCCTGCCAATAGTTGAGATAAATGGCAGATGGCAATGGGCAGACTATAGCAGTGAACATTGGGATATTAATGCATGTAAATAATCTATTTGGTATTCTTAAAATTGGATTATTTTCCGGTATTCCAGTCCAGTGAATTTTTGGATGTGGAATGAGAGATACTATTTTGTTTCCTACCTTAGGTAGCAAAATACAATTAACCAGTTCTGGTCCTGTATATATACACTAAGCTTACTTTGAATATCATCATTATTTCCTTTGCTTTATTGTTCTAAATGAAGAAAAGCTGAAATAAATCATGGCCCATCTATCCCACTTCTAAATATAAGATAACACAGTTTGAAAGGCCTTGCCTGGCTCTGGTGCCTTAGAATCCGCTGTTGTTGAAGAAATTGTTGCTGCTGATGATGATGAGAAGAAATAGTGTGAATTGCTGGGGGCTGCATCACATTGTTGGAACGTCTCTGCAGCATGTTTGAGAGCACTTGTTTTGTGTTGCTTGGCACAAAGGAGCCTGTGGGATCCAATCTGGAACCACCTTAATTAACAGAATGATTATAGGATCACTAAGCCTGCTCCAGATGTGATACTACAGGTTGGGAATCAAGCTGACTACCCCACTTTAATCAGGTTATTTATATAGTCATTACACTTTTTAACTGTGAACCAGCAAAGGTTTCCTGGACACATAATATATATTTTAAAGGTAAAGATAATATGGTAGAACAACAATATTGTTGGATGTATCTGAAATCTATCACTAAATACTATAGTGGTATAGTAGGTGTATAGTATGCTAGAGTATAGATTATTAACCTTCAGACTCTAAAGTTTTTCTGTTTTACTTCCTCTGGAGCAGGGGTGTCAAACTCACATCATGGGGGCATCACATGATGTATCAGCACTTTTTCTCCCTTTGGTAAACTGGGCATGGTTGTGGCCAGCACATGATGTATCCGGCCTGTGGGCCAGGAATTTGACAGCCCTGCTCTAAATTATGTGGGGGAAATTGTCATGTAAATTATGGGAACTTAGTGGGATATATATAAATCTAAATGAGGGGTGTCAAACTTGCGTCATCACGGCATCATCACATGTTGTATCAGGACTTTTTCCCCCTTTGCTAAAATGGGTGGGAGCGGGGCCAGCACATGACGCATCCGGCACAGGGGGCGCGAGTTTGACACCCCTGATCTAAAACTTCTTCCTAATAAATCTTCTTCCTATTTCTTACAGAAAGCAAAAACAAGCTATATTTAAGCACTTTTCAACCATTTCATTGGAATGATACATCAACTACAAATAAACTTCCAATTAATTTAAGCATATTCGTCCAGTATGAGTACTTACAAAGAAAATAGTAATACTTTAAAATAATTATTTTCTGTGACAGATTTCACTGCTTTACCTGGTGGAAGAGGCTGGTTTTGGACAAAGTAACCTGACTGTTGGGGCTGTCCTATAACATTGTAGCCCCACAAAGCAGATTGAGGATGATGCAACATTTGGGAATAAAGTGGTGAGAAATTAGGAGCCATTCTACATCCATTGTTCTGAGGATATTCCTTGAGCAAAATAGGAAATATTAAACATTACTGACATTCAAATGATACCAATTTATAAATAAGTCATTTTTCCTGATGAATTATTAGACCATTTATGACTGTTACAATTAGGCTTTATTTCAAATATTATTTGGCTGTCTCATGATGCTTAGTTTTCTACTAATTTTCTGAAATACCATTATCTACTAACTGCACACATAATTATACCAAAGCACCATTATTTAGGCAATTAGAAACACCCTGAGAAGGAAATTACAGGAAGGAATTAGGTAAACAGCCAATAAATTCAAACTTTTAAAATGAAGCTTTCAAAAAATTTTAACTTCAGGAAATTAAAACATTTGTTTTAATAACACATAAATCCCTGTGCATTGTCAAGGACTCTTGAGTATGCCCTAAGATGTATGTGATGAGTATGTATCACTGTTTAGGTTTGTTGGGCTTCTCTGAACAATATATTTTCTTCAAATATATTTCAAAATGTGACGTTGCATTTTCATAATATTGAGAAAATTGTCCATTATCGATAGTTTCACTGAGGGACAATAACTTGTAATACAAGCTAAAATCAAGTGTAAAGGGTGCAAAGACAGAAGTTCTCAGAATGGTCAGGAAAAGTTAAATAAATAAATACATATTTTGTAATGTGTTTAAATATTAGTAGCTTGGTAGTTAGGCTGTTGGTTTGAGCTCCAAGCTTGGCAATTTGGTTGCAAATGTTTTGTCACCATTCAAGAAAACATCACCTTGAATGGTGATGAAACATTTGCAACCAAATTGCCAAGCTCAGAGCTCAAATCAACAGAATTAATATTCAATTAATTTATAGGTTACCACATTATAGTCAGTTCTATAAATTAATTTTGGAGTTTTATATATTTGATATTTTCTCCTTTCAATTTCATTGATAGGATGGGATTTAACCTGAAACATCTCCTGTAACTTTGCCTTGCTTTCCCACAATATGTGAGAATTTTAAAAAATATTTCAAGAATCATGAGAGCCATCTGTAGAATTGAATCTGGTGGTCTATCCAATGGTTTTACCACCACCCCAATCTCAAAAAGCAGTGCTGTCTCAGCCTTGAGGAAGGAAGCAAGCAGTTCTCTAAAAGTCTTAGAAAGGTACACAGACTGTTCTGCTAAATCAGCAGAGATGACTAAGTGCTGTACTTGTAACTGCCAAATGATTAAGCAATTAATCATGAAAGGAATGACCCTTATGAAGTTTATGATGGCTCCACAAGCCAATTATTTACGATGAAAGTTACACTTGCTAGTACTGAACAGCTATCACCCTTATCCAAAAAGCAATTAATTCAAAAAAAAAATTATCCAAAAATAGAGTAAACAATATGCTTCTACTATAAAGTAAAGGTTGGCAATGTAGCTTCTATAATGCCCCATAGAATGGGAGATATTGGAGGGATTGAGTAGTACAGTTTGGTCTCTTTTTCTTCCAAAGTGCTGCAAGATGTCACCTAGTGATGCAATAACATTACTAGAAAGGACCAAGATGAAAATCTTATCAGTCCATTTTTAAGAGTGCAGAAAGCAACTCATCTCTCTTCCAAATCTCCAAAACACCTTTCCTGTCAAGCATGGGACATCAGGAAATCGTAGTCAGTTCAAATGCACATAAAGGTTTATTGTAAGCCTAAGCTTTCTACAAGAACCTGAACTACTAACAGTTAAAGGAAATGGGTGGTAAATAAGTCAACGGAATTCAAGGTGGTTGGACTTAGATCTCTTGTGAGCACGAAGGGACTCGAGACATTTGATGCCTCCTTCAGGCTCAGCCTGGTCATCTCCTACATTTCCCTTCTCATAAAACCAACTAATCTCATGAGATACTGTATATTTGTTCATGTATACAGAACTTATAATATTTAATGTAATTGTTTCAAAATTTTATGTTATTTCTTTCATGTCTGCTAACTCACATGAAATCATCTGAAGGTTACCAGGACCTGACAGGAAGGGCAATTCACGCAGGACCACTTTTTAAAACACTTTTTTAGACCTTTTAGCTACTTACATCAGTTTTGGAAGCTGCTTTTGACTTTCTTTTTCTGCCTTTCCCCTTTCTTTCTTCATCTGCTGAAGGTTTTCCCTGATCTGAAAGCTCTGACTTTCTTTCTGGTTCCTGAGATGCAGGAGTGGTAGGCTCTTCTTCCTCCTCGTCCTCCTCAGGAGGAAGAGGTAAAGGTTCGAGGTAGTAGCTTCGTGGCTTAGGTTTAGGGTGTGTGTGGTAAAGGAGAAGGTGTTGCTGTTCCTCATATTTTATGACTTTCCTATCAATGCGAACAGTTCCAAACCAAGCCCAAGACAATGGAGCTGGATTCTTATTGCCTTCCAGTAAATCCCATGGAGATACTTTCTGTTTCATTGAGACTTGGAGCCCCTGTTCCCAAAAAAGTGTAAAATGACAGTTTGCTTGATCACAATTTTCTTCTAATTTCCGAATACCTTTAATTGCAGCTTATGAACTTACTATTAAAATAGTGATGCATATAATCACCAGAGAAAAATATCAGTAATATAATGTACATAATGATACAATTAATTGAATGATATTTTATGTGTTGGATTGAAATATATATAAACATGAGATTAAACAAAGAAATTTATTGAAGTTTCTGCAAAATTATGTTCAAGAGAAAGGGTTGAAGAAAATGCTTATCCTTGCCTGTTTCTTATCTATGGAGTCAAATCCAGCAATTTTGTTTCCCTTCGTATCAATCAGTGATCCCATAGGCTCACATGCAATAAGGTCACACATCTGCTTTGGCAATGGCAAGAGCTGGCGAACTTTGTCAATACTTTCTGAACTTTTATCTCCCAGTTCTTTCTACAAGAGGACAAAAATGCAAAAAAAAAATGTTAAAAATAAATTTCGGAGCTCCAACTCAGAGAAGTTTCAGATGAATCATATCCTTGTACTTTTACTATTTTTATTCAAGTTATGTAGCACAGTTTTTGAAAAGTGCTTCATAAGCTTTTCTTTTCCTAGGACAAAAAATAATTTCCAGGATCTCCCGCCCGCCCCCCTGTCTCTCATCACCATATCAGGATTAAGTATTCTGAAAAGCATAATCTTTCCAATGTTTCATGCAGAAGTTTTTCCTACCATTTGCTACCAAGGATTTTTAAAGTACTAATGTAAAGGATCAGGCTCTTTTGTTTCTAAGATATGCTTAATGCTACTTCCATATACCAATATTACTTGATGAGCATCTTGATATTTCTCACAGAAATACAGGAAGGTATTAGCATGTCCATATAGCTGACTATTTTATACTCTGAAAAAAATCACCAAGGTTTCAACTACAATTTTTTTCATCACATCCTACTTGGTCCTCCTTTTGAATGGGAAGGCAGGAATTGTCTTTGACAAAAAGTCAGAGAAATTCAAACTGAATGGTTTTTTTTTCTATCTATAGAATAAGCATACGCTTTTTCACATTGAGCACAGCTAATCCATCTGAGGAAGTGGCCTTTTGAAAGAAAGGAAATGTTATATTTACAACTTTGATTTAAATCACATTGTTTGTGTATGCTTCCTCTTAATTAATCAAGTTAGTATATTGCTACTGTGTGTTTGTTTGCTAATTTGTTATTAAAAGGGTTCTACAGCTGGCAGTTACAAAACACTACAATCTGCTGGATTGCAGCTGAGTCCAGACAAGTTAAAATTTGGAAAATGAGGTATCAAAATATAAACGTTCTCCTAGTAATTTCACAGAGGTAGCTGATATTTAGTTCCAGTCTTCCCCAATTTGAAATCTCTCAAATGTGTGGGGTCACTACAATCTCGGATTTCCTCATTCAGTATGGCATCTGTCTATCTGCCTGCCTGCCAGCTATCTATCTATCTATCTATCTATCTATCTATCTATCTATCTATCTATCTATCTATCTTATTCCACCTTTCGACAATTCGAAGATAGATGGCTCCTGACTCCTAATTTCCCCACAATAAAAAGCTTTTGAATGGGTAAGGATGATAGGGAATGATAAGCCCAACATCACCGAACAATTTTTGAGCCCTATGGAGGACTAGAACTCACAGTCTCCTGGTTTCTAACCCACACCTTAGTCACTAAACATTTTACAGAATTCAAGGGTCAGATAAAAACACACTTTGAGTTTTTTCACCAAATTCATGTATGCTCTCTTGTTCTCTTCAGATCCCATTTGAGATGCAATTGAGAGGTCAGAAGCTAAAGTTCCATTGATCAACACACTCAACATATCAAGTACTGTTGTAAATAATTCACTAAAAAGGGAAAAGAAAAAGACAAATTATATTTTGAAGAGCAGTTCTAATACCTATAGTAAAGCAGAAGCTTAATATTTCTTTCTAGAGTATCAAATAATCCACTTTTACATCAACTTAAGGATGAGGAAATAGCCATGTCCTACACCAAACCAAGATAATGCCAATAATTACACATGTGCAACAAAACCATCACACAAATGCTATATTATATACATAATTTTAAATCATTGCAAGTTGTCTGTTGGCAACTAGACACAAAGATGCCAAACTGATGACATTAATCAGAATAGAATTGGAAGGGACTTCAGAGGTCCCTTAGTCCAGCCCCATGCTCAAGCCCTATACCATTTCAGGTAGGTGGCTGTCCAGTCTTTAAAAAAAAAACTTCTAGTGATGAAGCATCTACAACTTTTGAAGGCAACTGTTAGGAAGTTTTCCCTTAATTCCACTTTGCTCCTCTCCTTGATTAGTTTCCATCCATTGTTTCTTGCCCTGCCCTTCTTTGTGGCAGCCTCTCAAATAGTGGAATACTGTTATCTTATTCTCCCTAGTTCTTCTTTTCTCTAGACTAGACAAACCCACATCCTGCAACCGTTCTTCATATATTTTAGTCTCCAGACCTTTAATCATCTTAGTTGTGTGTAATAGAATAGAATAGAATAGAATAGAATAGAATAGAATACAATACAATACAATACAATACAATACAATACAATACAATAAAATACAATACTTTATTGGCCAAGTGTGATTGGACACACAAGGAATTTGTCTTGGTGTAAATACTCTCAGTATACATAAAGGAAAAGATGTTATGACATCGTGACATGTGTATCATGACACACAAGGCCCACATTTTTAAACTTGGATCGGAATGTCACATGCAGGAATGTACGGACAAAGTTTATGTTTTAAAAAAGGAAAGGCATCTGTGACTGTTATTGTTATACAATGTGACACCATGAACTTTGTGTAATATTTCAAATCAGATTGTGGAGTAATATCCATCTTCCACACTCCATTTTACTCTATTTATGAATGTTGAGGAGCAGCCAACCCTACATTGTCAACACAAACGTTACCATATTTACCTTGTTCTAAAACAGTAACCAGCACTAGCCAATCCACATTCAAATCCTTGGCTGAATCCAAGGTAGTGAAGTTATACTTACTTTAAGAAATCTCATGAATAGACCTTGGAGAATTTACTTTTGAAATTAGTTTAGAAGAAAAATACAATTAGAACCATTATTATTTACTTACTAAATTTATATTCTGCCCAGAGTTATTTGATAGTGAAATAGTGACATATAAATGTAATAAATAAATAAATATTTCAATTTGTGCAAAATGAATGGCAATTTTTGCTTTACAAATAATATTGTTACTCAAAGTACTAAGATCCATAATATATAATATGCATTAGAATACACATACTTATTGGTTTGCATGTCAACAGTCCCTGATGTTATTATCTGAAGGAGTAGAAGTGCCCAGTCTGTGGTCCACTGAGTACTTCTTTGCACCGTATCAAACATTCCACCAACCTAGAATTGAAGCATTGAAAAAAATGAATAAAAAAGTAAACCAAATGTACTGTACAATCTTTATTTTCTAACTATTTAGACTGCAATATTGGGTTGTGTACAGAACTCCAAGCAGCTTAGGTAGGGGCTGAAAATATGACTATGAAGGATCCCCCTAAGAGCAATTACCATGTTTCTCACAAAATAAGGCTGGGCCTTTTTTTTTTTTTTTGACCCCCGAAAAAATGGCTAGGCCGTCTTTTTTGGGGGGGGTGACTTAATTCCCTCCCCTTGCATCCTCAGATGGGTGGGCGGCGATGGCTTGGATGTTGACCTCGGCATTGGTGGGGCACTTCGTATTGGGAGATCTTCTGCCACCATTGCTTTCCCTTGTCCCCGTGCTGCCACGGCGTTTAGAGCAATGCCGTCGTTTGGCGCAGCAACCGGAGCCCGGCAAAGACACTTGACTTTAGGCACTCACTGCCTTCCCTTCGCCTTTGAAGGCAAAGCCAATTCTTTTAAAAGCGACACCCTACTACCAGTATGACAAAGCCTCCCCTGCCTGAGAGCGCAGCCCAACTCCATGTGGGGAGGCAAATCTCCCGGGGCCACAGCGCCCAGCCACAATCCCTACCTGGCGCCGGGCAGAGTGTGAAGAGCTTCGCCCGGGGCACCCAGCACAGCTAATAGGCAGGCCCTCCTGCCCAGCAGCGGAGCTCTCGCCAAGGCAGTGAGTGCCTCCCCGCCGGGCCCTCCATTTATCCTGCCAGGGCTGCGCCAGAACCGTGCGGGCAGGGCAGAGCCGGGAAAGCAAGCTGCAGGTGTGCACCTACCTGCCAAGTGAAATTGCCGGGACGACCCGAGCTTGGCTTCCTTCCCAACTCCTTCCAGCCTGAACCCAAAGGGGACAGCGGGAGAGGCTGCCCGAGGCAGTGATAGTGCCTACCCATCTGTGGACAGGGAGGCAAGGCGATGGCTGCGCCGCATCCTCCTCCGAGCTGAGCCCTGCCGAGTGAGTGCCTCTGCCCAATGCCCATGCCGCTGCAGCGTTTGGAGCTGCTGGTGCATTTGGAGATGGGGACTAGCTGGGTGAGGGGTGGAAAGAACGGGCAGCTTCGGGCTCTTTCTGCCGGACCCGCCGGCCAGGGAAGCAGCGCTGCCATCACTTCGCCTCCCTGTCCGTGGATGGGTGGGCGCTATCATTGCCTTGGGCAGCCTCACCCGGTGGCCCCTTCGGGTTCGGGCTGGAGGGACTTGGGAAGGAAGCCAAGCTTGAGTCAGCCTGGCTCTTTCGCTTGGCAGGCACCCACGGCTCGCTTTCCCAGCTCTGCCCAGCTCTGGTGCACTCCTGGCAGGATGAGCAGAGGGCCCGGTGGGGAGGCGCTTGCTGCCTTGGTGAGACCTCCGCTGCCGGGCAGGAGGGCCTGCCTGTCAGCTGCGCTGGGCACCCCAGGCAAAGCTCTTTGCACTCTGCCCGGTGCCAGGCAGGGATGGCGGCTGGGCGCTTCTCTCAGGGTGGGCCGATCCTGCACTGCAGCCCCAGGAGATTTGCCTCCCCGTGTGGGGTTGTGCTGCCCTCTCGGGCAGGGGAGGCTTTGTCGTACCGGTAGTAGGGTTTTTAAAAGAATTGGCTTTGCCTTCGAAGGCGAAGGGAAGGCGGCGACAGGAGTGCCTAAAGCCAAGTGCCTCCACCAGGCTCCCGTTGCAGGGAGAAGCCCTTGCTGGCTGTGCGTGGCTGCGCCAAACTACGGCGTTGCTCTAAACACCGCGGCAGCATAGGGAGAAGGGAAAGCAACGGTGGCAGAAGATCTCCCGATACGAAGTGCCCCACCAATGCTGAAGTCAACACAGGCAGCACCATATCCGGGTATGCAACCAAAGTACTTCCTAACAGCAAGCCCCCCCCCGCCGCCATTCCGCTCCATTTCGCATGTTTAATATACGCCTTAATTTGGGGGGAGGAGCTTAATTTGATTTTATGCCTATGAAACATGCTGGAACTTCCTATTGGGGGAGGCCGTATTGTTGGAGAAACACGGTAATATCTGATAGACTTCCCCCACCCCATTCTCCTGGATTTTTTGTGATCCACGGGAAGAAAGCTGTAGGAATTGTTTTTACTTTTTCTGCAAAATATTATTGTTTGACTTCTGTCCAGTTATATTCTGATGTTTGATTTATCACATTATTTGTTGTCATCCTTATTTAACCCTTATATTTGTAATGCCACTAGTTTAATATCGTCAAAGATGCAAAATTAAGTTAAGAAATTGAATGGATGGATGGATGGATGGATGGATGGATGGATGGATCGATGGATGGATGGATCTAAATTGTAATACAGGATTTAGAGAGGATAAGGATCAATAATTAATTCAAGAAACCTTATAAGTCCCTTTCTGCTTCAAGCAGCCTGGAAGATCACTCTGAGAAGAGGCCCAGCATTATTATAAATAAACTAATATCCCCTTAGGTAAATAAATATTCTTCTTTCTTACCAAATTAAGACGAAGCTGTAATGCTTCATGCATCATTTGTCTTGCTTTAACATCATCTTGGTATCGTTCTTCCCTCCAGTTGCTTAATATCTAGGATAAAAAATATGGTTCGCACTGATCTGCTTTATTTATCTAGATCTGTATAACATAATATGTCTTTTTAATACATTATGGGCTTAAAATATTATAGGATTTCCATTTGAGCAGGGGGTTGGACTAGAAGGCCTTTAATATCCCTTCCAATTCTGTTATTCTGTTATTTTCCGCAGAATTTATCTGTACACTTCTCTTCCTATTTGATCACTGTTGCACTTCTGCTTGCTTTATTTGTTCTGTCTCATCCCTTTAAACATAATGCTACACATATGGAAAACTACAGTATTATTTCCTATTATAATTTTTGTTTTTAAATTCTTCAAAGGAAAATATTCGGTCAGTTAAAAGAATAATTATTTACATTTTGTAGCAAAATTTCAGAAGAGGTTAATCATTGCTTCTTTCCTAGGGCTGAGACAAAAAGACAGGCCCAAGGATCCAACTGGCTTTGTACCTAAGGTGAAACTAGAACATATGGGCTCCTGATTTCTAACCCAGTGTCTTAATCACTGTACCAAACTGGCTTTCTCTTTAGTAATATCTATATGAAAATCCCATATTAACAAGATAAAGGGGAACTATCCTTCCTAGAAAATATAAGTTTGTTTGGGTTTTTTTTTTGGGGGGGGGAACATAAGCTAATAATCTTTTTACCTGCCCTATCCATATATAGGTAGTCCTCGTGTAATGGCCATAACGGAGTGTACAGATTATGGCCATGAGTCATAATACTGGTAACTTTACTACGTAACTTTACAACTTTTTTGTGGTGGCCATTAAGTAAATGCGACAATCATAAATGCAAATGCCACAATTGTTAAACAAACCCATGGTTCATTTTGCTGAAAACTGGAAATGCTGGGTTTTTACAAAACCAGCGTAAAACATGGCCCCTTGACTGTGGCATTCTGTAAATGGATATAAATGTGGCTGTGTTTCCAAGCACCCAAAATGTGGTCACATGACTGGGTGGAAGAACAACCATAGGAACTTTTGATCTGGGTGGCATGCCCCCTTTTTCAAGTAGGACACAAGTCAAGGAGTTATAGAAAATACTTTGAAAGTAGGATGGATTAAATTTTGATGCACTAATTTTTTCTTACACAACATTCAACATTAATACATGTTCCAAATCCAATACAAAAGGGATTTTTAATTCTACTGTCTCATTTACTTTAATGTATAGGCCAGGTTTTAATAGATAGTTGCACACCTGCTGGGCTCCTGTGGAAATTGTGTCTTAGTGCCTCAAAAGCCAATTCTCCTTGCCATATAAGCTTCCATTAGTACAAAGACAAGTGTTATAGGAGATTACAATGAAAAATAATGAAATACCTCACCAAGTTCATCTAAATGTAGGAGTTCATTTGAATTTCATATTATTCCTATAGAAGATCTGGAAGGCCTTACTGAAATGGAACAAGACTACTACTATAATTCAAGGAATAGCTTATTGTTGGTCTGATGACTATTTTTAATTCTGAGAAATTCAGCACATTTTGTAGAATACTAAAATTGGAAGGAAATCAGATAAACAAGATTTATAAATGAATTGATTTCACTGATTTTGCTACAAATGTAGTTTGAGATATGGTTTCCCATCTGCCTCTGTCCATTACTTTAACTGGTCTTTAACAGATGCAGACCACAGCATTATCTGGTTTTTACCTGATTAATTTGATTTTGCAGAGATGTTAGAAGCCCTTCACGCTGTTCATCCTGTCCCTTGAGACAAGTGAGTACCAAAGACAGGAATGGTTGCTGACTCAGAAGAGACATACTTTAAAAAAACACACAGAGTGGACACTGAATTAGATGTTTTTTTCCTGATACTTCCTCTACTCAAATTCTTCCTTCCCCTTTTCAGTATTTCTCTAAAAAGATTTCTTTATAAACTCTCATCACTATTTAAAAACCACAAAATTGTTCCTGACTTCACTCATGCATGTGACCAGAATGGTTTGTCAAGTGGACAGGCAAAAAGAGCTTCTCTTATGAGTCATTCTGCAAAGCAGATAGTCAGTTTGTAAATGTGATAAATAAATAAATAAAATGTTCTAAGAATAGGAAGCTTCTTCAAAACATTGATAAACAGCTTCTGAAAATAATAATTTATAGAAGTACACATTCCCGCTATCGAAAAATGCATCTTAGAAAGATTGTTTTTAATTTTTTCTGCAGTGATCTATAAATCAATTTACATAGGATTCTTCAGGATAGCAAGCACAAAACTGCTTGTTTAGGCAAATAATTTAATATTGTCTAATAATGAAAGATGCGTAACACTTCTTTTCCTCTTGAAATATAAGCATCTCAAATTGTACTTTGTACTTTTGTCTTGTACTTTGAGAAGTTCATCCTATTAGAGACAAGATAAAGAATTATAACATTCTTGTTTTTCCTGTTCTTTCATTTTGTATTTTACTTTCCTGGTGACAAAATAGTATGCAATTTCTGAGGCTATTTAGGTTACCAAGCAACTCAAAGAACATTTAGCAAGGAGCATTTTCTCATCTTGGTAAAAAAGTGTTATTTAATTCTTTTTTATCAACTAGTTCAAGACAAATTAATACTAATTACTGGCATAAATTTAATTTTGAAATATGAAATTAGATGTGGATAATAATAGAAAAGAAAGAGAAAATTCCAAATTTAGACAAACACCCATAATATGAATTGGTATAATTAGTGGAATATTTTGCAGTAAAAGACAGACAACTTAGTATGTCCAAACTCCTAAGCACAATCCTAACATTTACTTAAAAAAGAAAAATATATTTGTTGTAAGTAGATCTACTGTAAAAGAATTAGCTTCATATGTAAATTAAGGAAAAAATAAGTTACTTTGATTCTCTTTTCTTAGTCTTCAGCATAAATATTTAGTTTAGTTTTCAAAACACAATATTTCTAGTAAAAATGAGCACCCAACTTCATTTTATAGACTTCATTTTATTTAAGAATTTACTGTGTTCACTTTCTTAAAAATTAATATGCCACAGTTAGGTTTTCTTTCCCAAAACAAAATCTGGTTTCTACTTATTTCTTTAAAGAAGAATCAAATTCTACAGCTCATCTTTGCAGCAGAGATGTTTAAAATACAGCCATATTTTCCAGTATCTTCTACCTCTTCTGTTTTTGCCTGTCTCTCTCCTTCTTTGAACATGATCCCAAGTGCTGGCCCTTCTCTAGTTCTTCTCCAGCTGCTTTCAAGACTCGGCCTTGAACAGATGTTGGCAGCTTTGCAATCAGGGGAGCCACTAACCAGACACCTTGTCTTTCAGAAGAGCTAAAGACATGAAACAAATAAGATTTTTGAGCAGAATCAATATATTCAGTACTTTTTTCACATTTGAATATATATATAAACAAGAGCTTTTAGTAAAAAAAAAATAAGGCACATAGTTCTGCACAGGATATTATTATTATTGCTGTTATTATTGTTATTGTTGTTGTTAATCTTTGTTGAGATTAACAGCCTTTTGGGGCTGGTTGGTAGGTCAACAGCTCCTAACCAAAGTCCTAACCAAGGACCTAGGAACTGTTAAGGTAGCGTCGGAGGATATAAGCTATTACAAGTAGGGTGGTTTTTTGTAGAATCAAGGTATTCAGGTAATATTATTATTATTATTATTATTATTATTATTATTATTATTATTATTATTATTATTATTCATTAAACATGGAACTCAGTCAACTGAACATTCAAAAATGCATCACAAATACCATTGACTGGTGCTAATGGTTGATATGGGTTGCTGCCAGCATCTTAGGTATCAACCAAGTACCTTCTTAAGATGTACGATGTTCCGAGTAGCACAGTTTTTTGCAATTCCGCTGGTTTCTTGCAAGAAGCTGAAATTTCTTGATTTATTTTATAAAATTCTTGGACACAGTACCTAATGCCCCAATGACAATGGGTGTCACTGTTACATGTTTCATCCATAATCACGTAATTTCAATGGCCAGGTCTTGATATTTTGTGATTTTTTTTCCAGTTCTTTTTCTTCGACTCTGTTGTCTCCTGATACTGTGATATCAATAAATTGCACGTGTCGATTTTCAACAACTGTGATATCTGGCGTTTTGTGTTCTGAATCCAAATGATGATCTGTCTGTATTCGAAAGTCCCACCAGATCTTCATCTTCTCATTTTTGAGAACTTTTTCCACTTCATGTTCCCATGACTTTTCGGATACACGTAAGTCTTATTTTTAACATAATGACCAGTGGATTGATTCAGCAATTCAGTCATGTCTAGCTTTGTAATCAGTTTGTGCAATTTTGCTGCATTCATATATTAAGTGTCACACAGTTTCAACTTTGTCATTGCATTAGTTTGTAGTACTTGTTCTTGAGCAGCAAGTATAAAATTTCAATTTCTTTCTTGATGGTTCCCATCTTAAGCCATGCCCATATCAAGTTGCATTCAAATTTTCCTTCAGTGTTTTTCAAGTGCTGTCCATGCATCATCATCATTATTGTTATTATATGTATATATTATTATTATTATTATTATTATTATTATTATTATTATTATATTTCATATTATATTTCTTCTTGTCATCATTATCATCATCATCATATGGCATTGTTTCATTAGTTCTGTTGAAGAAAATGCTTTCCAAGGTGTGCCACAGGGCGAGCTGGCTTCGCACCAGAAAGAAACATGAGGATGTCTTCCTGCAGCAGCATCCTACGCCCCCTCCTTCCCTGGAGATGCCTCCCAAATGGACACCACAACCAGAAAGGTTCAGTGCCCCCAGTATTATAAATAAAGGTTAAATAAAGATTAAATAAATCTAGATTAAACTGAGAACTGGTGTGGTATCAGGTATGTGGTGTTAGAATATGATGGAGAGAGTCAGATCCAAGTTAACCCTCAGCCATGGTGGATGATCACTGTATGATTTTGGCCAGTCATGCTTTGTTTTGAAGAAGAAAAACTAAAAGAGACAATGCTATGTATGCTACTTTATGCTTTGGGAGAAAAGGCAATATATATACTGGATATAGTGTTATAGTTTACAACTAATTTTTCAATTGTAAGCTGCCCAAAGGCATTAATTGAGATGGGCAGCTATAAAAATGGAATGAATGAATGAATGAAATTCAGTTTAACTATGTATTATTTAGTTAATATAATATCCTGATATAACACTCTGGATGTACTCTGTTTAGATAGAAAATTCCTATTTCTTCCCATTAAGAGTAAACTTGTTAGAAATGAAAAAGAAATTATATCTCATATTAAACTAACAACTATTTTCCTTAAAATAAAAAAAAAAAGTAGAGTTCACCAAGGATTCAGGTATGATTTGAAGCTTAGGTTCCTTTCAAACAATATTTTATTAATTTCAGCAATGTATTTTATTTCCAAATCAGAGAAAGATTATCAAATTCTTAATTCATTGACTCAAAGTATTTATTTAGTCTGCAGATAACATTGTGTTTATCTTCTTTAGTGTGTATTTAGTAAACAATCAAGAGAATGAAGACATTCTTAAATGCCCAGCTACTCCTTGGAGGAAATAGTTTTTGCATGCAGAAGAAATTAGTACTGTCTGAAGATTTCTGGTTCCGCGCACTATATTTCTCAGAGTTAAAACCACAATTATTCAGCAGCAGTCTTTGTGAGTAGACCACTCTCAGGGGCTTCTATTTTTTTAAAAAAGTGCACACAATTTCATCATTATCAATTCAGATTGATTACATTACCTTAGGAATGTCTTTTTACAGTTCTGCCTTGTAATATGTGTGTCAGCATTTCCAAGAGAGTTTGGATTGAAGAGGCCTATACCAGAGTTAGAAGAGTTATTGTTTAGGTCAGCGGATTGCTGAAAAACTTCTATTGTCGCCTTTGCAATATTATCCAACAAGCTGTTCATTTCAGCCACAGACCCAGAACCCTACAGTAAAACATAAGTAAACTAGCGCATTCATGTTATGTTTGCTCATACACTAAGTTATTTTGTAAAGGTATATGATTAATTAAAAACAAAGGAAGAAATACTCACAGGTTCCTTCAGACACTGTTTGATCATTAGCTGAAGTTCCAGCCATGACTGTCTAAGAGTCCACTGATCTATATTCTGTATTAAAAAAGGAGAAAATTTTTCTTCATAACATTTCTAAAATTATTATTCTCATTAATAAAGTTGATATATAGTTTTATTATATGAGATGAAATATTTTGTTATAAATGTATATTGAATATAGCTAATTTTATTCATTCTTGCTGGTGGAATCCTGTGAGTGGATTAAATTGAGAAAGCAGGGTGAGAGAAAGGGAATATAATCTTATAGCAATATACACTTGATCGAAGTTTGTCTTCTGTTCAAATCTAGTTTAAGAATAGGAATGCCATCTGTACAGATGGTTTTGAGTTTCCATATTCCAATCTAGGACTTTGCATTTCTCTAAGTGAAAATTCAACTTGCTAGTTTCTTCTAATTGTTTCAATCTTTTATGATTCTCTTGAGTTGTATACTTTTCTCAAATGTTGTTTGTCTCCCGACCCGCACAATGATCCTTGTAAATGCATTGATCTTATCTTCTATTTCTTAATCCAAGTTATATATAAATATGTGGAATAGCACTGGGCCTAGAAAATAGCTTTGTAGTAGTATGCTGCTCAACATAATTTTCCAACTTGATCCATGATACATCCGAGGATAATTGTAGACCATATTATATGAGTAAAAGATAAATCATAGCTTTCTTCACAACAAAAGTGTAATGCAGCTATCCTTCATATCAGGCTATTTTTAGAATATAGTGTATAGTTCTGAACACTGAAAGTTTAGCAAAGACATTGACAAACGTAATTGCATCAAAAAACCAACAATCAAAAAGTGGTAGAAGATTGTCCAATAATTGTCCTAAATATAAGAAGTATTTAAATAGAGGCCAGAGCACGACAGTCAGGAAGTCTATAATAACAGATTCTCAGGCAATTTGATTAGATAATCCCCAATCAATTAGAATTGATTCCATTCTATGAATCAATTATTCCATCTTTATAATTGCACATTGTTTCTATTTAACAAATCCTGATGGTGCAATAGTTAGAATGCAGTATTGCAGGCTAACTCTGTCCACAGCCTGGAGTTTGATCCTGATTGGCTAAAGGTTGACTCAGTCCTCCATCCTTTTGAAGTTGGTAAAATGATGACCCAGATTGTTGGGGGCAATATCCCGACTCTGTAAATCATCCACAGAGTGCTGTAAAGCATTATGAAGCAGTAAATAAGACTAAGTTCTTTCAATAAATATGAAACTATATTCCAAACATTTACTTCATTTAGAAAAAAGCAAGCAACAACAATGCAATGAAAAAAGCAAATCAAATACAAACTTTTCGTATCTAAACTTAAATAATTTCAGTTTAAATGTGGTTACCTGAAGAATGCGCTTGATGTGTTGCCTCTGAGGATTGTCCCCTTCTGTGCATTCTTTAATACTGTAAGGGTAACAGATAAGCTGCAACAGTTTCTGTGCTTGTTTGTTGGAGAGAACTGGATCCAGGATAAGATCTTTGTCAGTACATAGCCTCTCGGGTTCTTTCAAGCAGTGTTCCCCCACCCATTCCTACCAAAAGAATTAGATAGAGAAAAGGCATCAATACAAAAGTTAAAGCCAAACTTAAATGTTTAACTTGAACGTAACTCGAATGTATAAAAGAAAAAAAGAATGACATGGCCACAGGTGTATAATAGAACACCCAATCAAGCAGAAAAAATAGAAGTCCTTTTTGCCAGCCAACTAACAAACATATGCAGGAAACACACAACAATAGTAATGGGAGACTTCAATTATCCTGATAGTGGTCTTCCAATATTTGAAGGGCTGCCACAGGAAGGAAGGGGTCAAGCTATTTTCTAAAGTGCCTGTAGGCCAGACAAGGAATAATGGATGGAAACTGAACAAAGAGAGATTTAACCTGGAAATAAGGAGAAACTTTCTGACAGTGAGAACAATCAACCAATGGAACAGCTTGCCCTCAGAAGTTGTGGGAGTGCCATCACTTGAGACTTTCAAGAAGAGATTGGACTGCCATTTGTCAGAAATGGTGTAGGGTCTCCCGCTTGGGCGAGAGGTTGGACTAGATGACCTACAAGGTCCCTTCCAACTCTGATTATCTGTTATCTGTTTATCTGTATAACAAAAACACAGCCTTTTTCAAAAAGAATTAAATTCATACTAGGTGTTACTTCTTTATGACAAAAGATGAGTCTAACTTCATTTTGCACTGTAACTTCAATACTTGTACTGAAAATGACTTGAACACAAATATTGTAGAGGTCATTTCTACTGTATACATGATTTGAAATAATTTTGAAAAAAATACCACTTTTCAGTGTTGTAGTTATTACATGTAATATATTCATATCTCAACTATTCTTTGCAAGAGTAAAACTGCATATGTTATCACTGGCATTTTATCATAATAATACTCTTAGCTCCAGTGCAAGCTTTAAGATAAAGACTGGACATGGCTGAATAGAGATTGGAAACCAATCTTGATTGTCTTTGTCCTACTCCACAGTTACTCTACACGGACAAGGGTAACAGATTCAATTTCACATGGACACCCAAACCAATGCAGTCACCAACTTTCACAATCCCTGGAATAAGGCAATACTGTCACTTTTGCAAAATTATATCTATAAGCACAATAATAAAGGAAAATGAAGACCATTGTTACCTGCTGACAAATGCTTCTTAGTACATATCTAGCATATTCACTGAGAGTAGCAGTTTCTATGGAAATGGTTTTTCCATACAAAGACTTTGAGGTAGCTTTCCAGATCTCATCATCATTTAGATCTCCCAATAAACTTTGTACAGGGTAATCTGAATTTTTCAAGGAGGGAATATTGTTGCTTCCAATTTCAGCATCACCTATTGTAGGAATAGTAAAAAAAAAAAAAGATGAAAATGTGTATTAGTCCTTTAATATAGTTTGGTTTTTACCTAAGGGTCCTCCTAATTTATTTATGCTTAATGTTATTTCCAGTTTTAGAAGTTGTTGATATATTATTTTAATACATGAGAATTTCTGGCTACTCTTTTAGAAAAGTTAGTCTAATTAACATTTTTTCAATTACATACACTATGGTATGATGTAATTTGTTACCACACTAAGTTCTAACAAGTAAGATAAACATTTTTAAATTTTACATTAAAGCAAATAAGAAATAATGTCATATAACACCAAAGTTACATACTTTAATAAGCAAACACGTTAAAGGTAAATTTATATTACTGCAGAGGAAGAATACTGATTGGTAGACATTATGTTTTTAGCTATTAATTTTACATCCTGTCTTTTTTTCTAGGAGCTTAAATGTAAATGGAGGATACCTCTTTGTTTTTACCCAGTACAATAACTTAATTCTTAGGCTGAGCTGAGAAGTAGTGTTTGGCTCAAAGCCAACACTGAGATCTATGGGCAAATGGGGCTTCAACTTGGTCTCCATTGGCCTGTGTCAAGTGCAAAGGATCAGGAGCATACCTGATTGGAGGTTGAAGGACAGAAGATTTATTTAGGCCTATGCACAAGAATCTAGTAAACTAATGCTCAGCACTAAATTGGTGCTAGATAAGGGTCAATAGAATTCAAGGGGGGCTGGACTTGCATCATTTGTGGCAAGGTAAGGATTTTAAGCTGATTTAACTCTGCTCCCAGCTCTTCTTGCCAAATATTTTAACTAGTACCTTCCAGATCATCTCATACAGTACCCTATACTATCTCCCATTTGTACTTTTATTAACCTATGATTCATCCTGGAAGATGTTTCTTGCACTGCGATTCACTTTCTAGAAAAGTTTCAAGTTTATCAGTATTTTACTAAATATCTGAATGTATACCTGTTTGGCTATTGCATGCCCAAGTAACTAAATACAAAGATAGTTTTCCCCCATGTCATTATTCTGCTAAACACCTATTTCCCTGCCCAGTGGTGGGATGCTGCCAGTTCGCACCAGTTCTAGCAAACTAGCAGCATTGGTAAGCAGTTGTCCCTGCCATCCCACACCTGCCCTTTCCCGTGCTTTATTTCCTTGTTTGTGAGCTCAGCTGATTCGTGTGGCAGACGGATTGCTGTACCTCAGTTGTTTTACTCACCAGTGCTGAATACAAGGTCAGTTTTGAAGCTTAAAATCAGTGGTTTATGGACACTGCCCACATGCACGAAGTGAAGTGCGCTCTCATAGAACCGGTAATAAAAAAAGGGTGAATCCCACCACTGTTCCTGCCTAAGAATATTTATCTATGTAGTAATAGCAATAGTTGTATTGCTATTATCCTTCTAATCTTTCCTATTATCTTATCCTATTGGTTACCTTTTGATTTATAACTTTGTTGTTTGTTTCTTTTGATTTATGATTGTATCTTATGATTTATCACTTCGTTGTTTGTATGTACACTGAAAGCTTATGTATGTAAACTGAGAGCTTATGTTTGTATGTACACTGTATATTTGTATGTACACTGAGAGCCTATGTACCAGACACAAATTCTTTGTGTATCCAATCGCACTTGGCCAATAAAGAATTCTCTATCCCTCCAAGGACCATAGGCCTATCTTCAAAGTAAACACGTACAATGAAGAACTTTAAAGTATGATCATACCAAGCATAAGAATTGCTTTCAAAACAGCAAATACTGCTCCTACTTCTATGCTGTTGTGAGCAGCACTTAAAAGGCGGCGATCACAAGATGACCGAATTCCAGGAAAACATTTTTCTGTACAAAAAGAAAACAATATTCTTTAGGAATACTAATTTCTGTTTCAGTGGCACAAAAGCTATTGTACTTTAAGAAAGGAAATAAATTTGGAGTTCTTACCATTGGACAATAAGGAAATATTGGGTGTTTGGAAGAGATGTAGAAGAAGACGGCAAGTCATCCGTGCCCCTGGTTCAGCATCTGGATCTCCACAAGCTAAGAAAAGAGTACCATTTTATTATTATATCAAAATTGTCAGCATCACTGCAACTGGGAAAAAACCTCTTAAAACTAATTTTAAACAATTGAATCAATAAAAAAAATGTTTTCACATATTATCGCTGAGGAAAATTCTTCCTAAATAAAATGTTCTGCAAAATAAAAGGGGTTTTTTTAATAAAAAAAAAATTTCATAAATATATTTAATACTGTTTGGTTACCTATTTTTCCAGTTTAATATTTCAACTTTATATAGAATAACTAAAGATTTGAACTATTATTTAACATGTTGAATGCATTTTGAAGATTTGATAGATACTGACAAGACAATTTATGAAGAAAAATGATGAATGTGAAATATATGATTGAAAAAAAATGTTTTGTAAAAAGACACAAAGGTTGGATGTAACAATGAAGAAATATTATGGGAAATAACAATGGAGGAACTGAAAGATACAGAATAGATGTGTAAAAAGTATTTTAAAAGCCAAATTTGAATTTGTGTGAGACTTAAGAAGCGGCTTCAAGTAAACATAATGCAAGATCTAAGATCGGATCATTTTATTTAAAATTCAGAAGGAACAGTACCGTGAGAATGAAATCAATAGTTGTGCAACACAGTTTAACAAAGCCCAAAGCAAAATTAGTATTTGATGGCATAAATAGGACATCCCAGATAAAAGAATAATAAAAATAAATGTTCAATTTATAAATGCAAAAAAAAAGTGGTTTGATTTCTAGCACTAAGAGATAGTTCATGGACAAATGGGTTGTTCTATGAACAATCTTAGCAAATCTTTCTCCCCAAGAAGCAGGGACTCTTATTATTTTAATACACTTTTAAACCTTACCTGCTGTAAGTAAAGAAGGAAGAGCTACATGTTGAACAACATCCTCAAGGAAAAAACATTGACGAGCTATCAGTATTGCAACAAAGGTAGCTAATGAATCATGGAATGAAAGATCACTCACCTTAAAGGAAAAAGAAAAAGAGAAAAAGAAAAACTCAGAGTTAACATTTCTGTTGGTTCACTTGATAGTACAGAAACATGATACTTTTACACAGATCTAATTTTATAGAAGTGTGATTTTCTTTTGTATGGTTTTCTATTTCTTTCTATTGATTGATCTACTTTTCCCTGATTCTGTGCTACAATATATCAGTTGCTGGTTTTTAACTTGCTTTGATCCCAGCAAGTCAGAGGTCTGAAAGTGTGAAGTCACTATTGATGTACAGAGGTAATACAACTCAGATACAAAGTAACAATACAAAGTAATAGCGTTCAGCAGCTAAGGTAACTTACATCATAATTAACATGACAGGTAGACACATCCAGCTGCCATCAGACTATACGTGTTCTACTGCACTGAAATAGCTTTATTATAGCATTATGTCAAGACAAGTTACCTTGTCAATGGGAAATTATCTCCTAACCAGGAGAATAAAGGTGTTCATAAAATGCTATTTCAGTTCAACTGTAATCATTCCACTATTTCTACTAAATGTTGTTAATTCATTCAGTGTTTTAAAAAAAAGTTCTATGGAGAAAAGTCCTGGACTTCAATGAACAGTTGCAGGTTTCTTAAACTTCAGCTTTCCCTTATACTCTGGTATCAGGTAAAATCTCTCCTGAAATCTCTCATGAAAACTCAAAACATTGGAGAAATGATTCATGTAAATTAACAACTAATATTGTGTAATGTGTAAGAAGCATAACATCAAATAATCATTTGCCTTTTTATTATACAAGAAAGCTACAAATATTCACCATGCAAAATAAAAATCAGACTTATCGTCTTAAGTGCATCTTTTGCACTTACATCCACGCTGCAGAGAAGATCATTAAATCCCCAGACATGATTTGAAGAACAGCAAAGGGCTTTCAAGACTCCTAACCACTCTGAACTTAGGACTGTACAGCAAGCAGTTAATTCTGCACACAAGTTTGCAATATCATTAATTCTAGGAAACAAAAAATAAATTTTAAAAACCTAACAAAGTAACAAAGTAAAAGGCAACAGTTTCACGGCAGTCAAATATTTACCATGTCCAATGGTCTGCAACCAAACACATTTTCTTTTTATTAACATATTTAGATAAAATAAATGTGCAATGAAGGAGAAGAGAAAAATGACTCTCTCCTTGTGTCAATGTAAAATATTGGAATTAAAATATATAATTTTAAGTTAATTCTGGGTATCAGCTATTTAAAAGAGTCTTCTTAAAATATTACCACTCAATTATCAAATAGATGGATTATCTAAAAAAATTCAGAAATTTCTGAAATTCAAGAGATTGCAATGTTGCTAAACAATCTGATATCTTCCAATGGTGATACCAGAATACCTTATAGGAAGATACATGAGCTTTAAGTAAAATTGCAATTTCCAGCATCTGCTCTATGTCAATTTCTTAGCAGCATGCTAAGACACAGTTTTGTTTTAAAAATGTTGGTTGAATGACTTATAGTGATTGGCTTCACATATCAAATTAACCCATAGGACATGCTTGGTTCCTTCCTCATGGTTAGCTAAGGCACACAAAGCACATTAGAATTTAGGGCAATTTATGGACCCATTCGGTGATGGAATTGTTGGAAAACTTTACATCATGAGGGACATTTTCCATGCATGATTTTCTTTCAAAAAGATATTTATATAGAAAAAGCAAATGTACCATTATATTATACTGTAATATATTGATTACACAATTTTGAATTTGGAGGAAAGAATGTCAAAACTATTACTTATGTATTTATGTATTTGGCAGATTTAGAACCCATCTGACTCCAGAATAACTCTGTGCAACTTACATTTAAAATAGAAAAACAAAATAACCTAAACATCTGGACAAGCTGTACAACCAGTCAGCCAAAGCTTCACAAACACCCTATTCTAAGTCCTGTGAGAAGACCCAGGTTTTTAAAGACTTTTAAACACCATCAGAGTGGGATATAAACATCTCTCAGGGAATATCATTCCAGATGGCAGACACCATGACAGAGTAGTCATACCTTCTGGTCCTCAATAAATGGCATCATTTAATTGAGGAAATCAACAGATACCAAATGGGCAGAGACCACAAGAGATACCCTCGACTTATGCTTTGAAGGGCTTTATGGGCACCCTGAACTATATTCAGAAGCTATTGGCAATCAGTTCAGCTTGGAGTTATATCACATGGGTGACTGCTTGTACTACTGCATTCTGAACTAGCTGCAGCTTCTAAGTGGTCTTCAAGGGCAGCCCCATTACAGTGCATTACAACAGCCTAATTGTGAAGTGATAAGGGCATGAATAACTGACTAAACAACCTACTGATTCAGGAATAGACAGAACTAACAGACCACATGAAACTTAAGTTATGCAAAGTTCTTCTTAGCCACAGGAGTCCTTGCCATTTAAACAAAAGCTGTGAGGTCAATATACTCCCTAGATTGTGCAACAGTGTTGAATGTGGGAAGGGGAACTCTATCCAAGAATAAACATGGAAAATCCCTAGATCCAAGAGCCCAAACAATCCACAGCAACTTAGCCTTGGCAGGACTAAGTCTAAATCTGTTCCTTTCCATTCAGAGCTGCAAACCTTGGCACTGGGACAAAGCACTGAAGCATCACCTGGTGGCCTGGATTTGAAGTGTACATACACATATTAATGATACCAGAACCCAAACTGACTGATGACCTCACCCAATTCATGTAGCTATTAAAAAGAAAGGGACAGAGTCCTGGGGCACTCCATCATGAAGACCTGTCAGCCCTTTGGGGTGGTCCAGACAAAAAGCACAAACCATGAGTACTAATAATACATTTAGTTTAGTTTACTTTATTGTCATTGCACCTCGTACAACGAAATCAAACACCATCTTTAGTGCACATCATGACCATGACTATGAAAATAAACAAACACACATCCTTCACTCTTCACACATTGAACTAGAAACCCCCGACACCACACCAACACTGCACTATACGGCAGAATTCAAAAGAGCTACTGCCCTGGGATAGAGTCAGTTTTTCAACCTATTTGTCCTTGTTTTTATTATTCTGTACGGTCTGCCAGATGCTAATAGTTCAAAAAAAGGGTTCCCAGGATGAGATGGATCTTTGAGAATGTTTTAACTTTCTTAAGGCAGTGGGAGCTATAAAGCTCTTCCAAAGAGGTGAGTGGGCAACCAATGATTTTCTGGGCAATGACATTAACCCTCTGGAATGCTTTCCTATTTGCTACTGTGCAATTGGCAAACCATACACAGGTGCATGTTAAAAAGCTCTCTATGGTGCAGCGGTAGAAGGTCACCAGCAGTTTTTCATTCAGTTGTTTTCTGAAAAGTCTCAGGTAGTATAATCTCTGCTGGACCCTTTGAACTAGGGCTGCAATGTGGGCACCTCAGGTCAGTTCCTCTTTTAGGGTAACACCCAGAAACTTAAAACGGGCCACTTGCTCCACTCAGTCTCCATTGATAAGCAAGGACTGGATGTCTGATCTGTTCCTTCTATAGTCCACTATAAGCTCCTTGGTCTTATTGGTGTTGAGGACCACGTTATTGTCTCCACACCACATTTATTATAACATTACACTAATAGTACATTGTAAATGCTTCTTCTTCCTCTACTTTTACTTTCCAGAAAACTAAATCTCTAGGTTCCCTTTCAAGACACTTCACACACCCCTCTTCATTCTCTGAGCTGAGATACTTTTTGCATGATAGTTGTCTAGGCTGCAACTCTTCCTCTCCTTTCCTAAGGTCATTCTCACATACCATTTCAGTGGCCAAGGGCATGACCAGTTCTCCCTCCATTGTCAACACTGACTGGACTCAGCCTCTGAGGAAGAAGAAGACCACCATAGCACAGTGCTCCCAACTATCAAACCTGCACCTGGTCCATCCAATGAGGTGCAATCTCTTAGCCCAATCAGTCTGCTTTCATCGTTTTTTTAATCTTTGAAATAAAATTTATAGGATTGAATTCCTATGTCAAAATTATTCATATGCAATTTTGTTTTTGCTGTATTTTTATAGAAAGTATTGTCAGCACATCTTATAACAACAGAGATTAAGGAAGGGAGCCCATGGCAAGAAAACCTGCTGGTAAGAGAGTAATCATCATCCTTGAAGGACAAGAGCAAGATGTCAGGTTCTTGTATGAACAAATGCAATGACAAATGAAAGAAGCACATCTAGTTTTGTGTAGCTTTATCTATCTTTCTTGTTTTGATTTCATTGCAGACCCCAATGGGTAAGTGCCTGTGAAATTTTCCTAAATAAGAAGCTTTATGTTTGAAAATAGCCTTACCTGTCTGTATCTTGATGGCCCATGCAGACATTCATTAGTGCATTGCACACAAAGCTATAGCGACTTGGTGCATTGTCACTCAGAATCTTGCCCAACATTGAATATTTAAGGCTGCGAATGGAGGGATTCTCAATAAAATCCAACATGAATTCAGGATCCCATAACAAATTGGAATTTGAAGGTTGAACATTGCTATATATGGTCTGCTTTACTTTTGAACAGGCACTACTAAAATAAGAAAGGAAACAGAAATAATCAAGCAAGGAAAACAACAATTTCATACAAAACAAAGTTATGCAGTTAATTAGCACTGTGTACAATTTACTTTGCAACACTTGCTCTTAAAGCATTGTACATATAAAATAACTGAGAAGAATTGAAACTCCAGTTTTCAAAGATGTCACAAAATATATAGTTGAACCAGCCAAAACTGCATGATTGCAAAGGTATATCATTGGTCCCCAACCTTTCCAGCTCCATGGATCAGCAGCAGTGGCAGGTGGGTAGAAGATGGTTTTATGCATGTGCCACTTGCACAAATGGAGCTTCATACACTCGCCTGCCACTGTTGTGACCCTCTTCCCAATTGGTACCGGTTCACAAACTGAGGGTTAAAGACACTTGCAGTATATTGTCTACTAAACATGAATAACAATGAATCTCAAACTCAAGTAAATCCTGGTCAATTCCTGAGTGATGGATTAAGATGTTGCAGTACAACAAGGGAAAATGTAAGAAGACTTTTCAATAGCAAGTTCAAAAGCAGGAAAATAACATATGACCCATGTTAATTCAAGAAAAAAAATCCATAGCAAATATACCTAAATCAAGTGTCAAAGGATTGTATGACTACATGGCTGAGGTATGATTTCATACATGAAGTTGTCTATCTGCTTTGTATTCTCTCTAACAAACAACTTGAACATTGTCATACTAGAAATAAGAGGGGCTGCAAATGTAGGCAAAATCTTGCTGCAGAGGTTTTAGAAGGATGGAAATTTCCCCATACCAGATATACTGGGGGAATCACATCAACGTTAACAGAATCCTCTAATTCAGGGGTCCCCAACCACCGGGCCGCGGACCAGTACCGGTCCATGGATCATTTGGTACCAGGCCGCAAAGAAAATAAAAATAAAATAAAAATGGTTGCTTTCTTCGCCTTCAGTGAATGCTGCTGGGATCAGGGATCAAGGACACAAATGAAAGAAGGGGAGGGAGGAAGCAACCAAAGCCTGTCCTGCTCTCTGGCTCAGCGGCTTTGGTTTCCTCCCACCTCGTTCCTCTCTCAGTCGCTCTCTCGCTCCTCCACCAGCCCAGGAAGAAACTGCTTCAAAGAAGCCGGCAGGGTGGCTTTTCCTGTCGGCGCAGCTCCTCCGAAGCGCCCGTTCACCCCCACACAGCCGCCCGCGGTTCAATCCAGTGCTCTGTTCTGCCTGCCTGCCTGCCTGCCTTCGTTTCTGGTTGTTTCGGAGCAGCTTTGGCTGAGAATAATAACTATTCGCCTCTTTTACTCAGCCGAAGCTGCTCCGAAACAACCAGAAACGAAGGCAGGCAGGCAGGCAGGCAGGCAGGCAGGCAGAACGGAGCACTGGATTGAACTGCGGGCGGAGGGGTGGGGGTGAACGGGCACTTCGGAGGAGCTGTGCCGACAGGAAAAGCCACCCTGCCGGCTTCTTTGAAGCAGTTTCTTCCTGGGCTGGTGGAGGAGCGAGAGAGCGACTGAGAGAGGAACGAGGCAGACACCTGAGGGATGAGGCTGAGGGAGGCAGGGCTGAGAGGCGGGGCTTCTCAGCCATCCTGCAGGGACTTGTCCTGAGCCTCCCTGCACTTGGTGGTTTGCTGGCAGACGTTTTATTACCCGACTAGGTAACAACATCTAGCAATGAAGCATCTGCAAGCAAACCACCAAACTCGGAGTCCTCCCCTCCCCTCCTTGAAAAAGTGTCTCCCCCCCCCCCGCCAGTCCTTGAAAAAGTGTTTCTACGTGAAACTGGTCCCTGGTACAAAAAGGTTGGGGACCACTGCTCTAATTAGTAAAAGAAAGTATTTCAAATGAACATTCAACCCCTGGATATTTAAAAGACCCCTTGGAGCCTTTTACAGATCCTACTTAACATCTGGCCATTTCAGAAATATTCTTGGTTAAATGTTTATTATGAATGCAGCTGTATGATTCAAAATGCATTCCAAATTGGATGACATTATTCTGATGCTTATAAACACATACCAATCTTTTTATTTATTTTTTCAAGCTTTTACTTTTTCTACCCTTGACTACAACACATTTTCTGAAAGCAGGCAGATTAGTTGTTTCTGTGATTACAAAACTTCAGTGCTGTGATGCTAATAACCATAAAATAATGGTACAAATCTCTATAAAGTTCTCCTTCCAGAACTCAGAAGGAAACTTATCTATTACTCTGTGTATACTATGCATAACAGAACTCTCACAGTACTATAATATGTGGCAGTGATGCAAAGAGAGTTTTAAAATATTAATGATTTGAAACAGGTATAGAATTCTCCTGTATAAGCACAGAGAATATTTCTCGATCACTAGAAAAGGGAGCATGAACCTTATGTATACACATAAAGTACACTATATACACTATTCCCTTTTAGGATTTTAGGATTACTAACATTAAGTAGAGAACAGAAGAGGAATAAAAGCTGTAAGAAAAGAAAAGTTAAAGGTATGAGACAAGACGAATCTAGCTAAATCTAGATCATATTAACACCTTCTCATGGTTATCATCTTTATGAATCATCCATACACTGCTTCATATATTGCCTTTTATTATTTAAAGTTTTCATCCCTCTCTTTTTGATTATCCCAATCCTTGGTCTTCCCCTTTCTCTTCACCCTTATATATCCTTGGTAGTACACCCACTCCTTAAGAAGCTATCCTTGGACCAACTGTATTGGAAAACACATGATCTATTCTCTAACCTCTTTTTATGGAAGATTGTTGAGATAGAAATTGGTTTCAGCTGTAGAGATACCTGGATAAAAAATCTGAACCCTTTTCAATCTGGGTTCAAGCTAGGGTATCATATGGAAGAACATTGGTTGTGATTGTGGATGGTCTTCGGACAGCTTGAGATGGAGATGGTGCATCTGACCTGGATGTCTTAGCAGCTTTCAGTAGCATTAACAATGGTATCTTTCTGGACTGACTACAGAAAATGTCAAAGGCCCTTTTCTGCAGCGGTTCTCCTCCTTCCCCTGTGGCCACTACCAATTGGTAGAACGAGGAGTCAGCCCTATGCAGAATGTTGCCTTAGGCTTTGGGCTTCTCACCACTCCTTGTTAATATTTACATGAAATTGCTCACTAAAATCATAAAATAGTACAGAGTTAGGTATAATCAGTATTCAGATGATACCTACTCCTGGCAGGGCAAATGTTACAATTCCAGGGTTTATCCAGTACCTGGAGGCTGTGGGGTCTGGGTCAAAAGGAACTGGCTCTAACTAAACTCTAACAAACAAAAATGGTTTGGGGTTTAGCTCTTGGGCTGGCTGACATTTTATCTTTGACTCTCTTGATAGCTTTTCCCCATAGACAGCTGGTGCATAATCTGACATCTATGACTTGGATAGTAAAGTTCAGTCCTGTGCGATTTTCTTTAGCTGTTTGATTTAGTACCTGTTTTTTCTTATTTTTTTCTTTCTTTCATTGTTTTATTGTTATATATATGGTACCGCTGTTAGATGCCCAGAATTGTATTACAAGATGGACAACCATATTAATTATTTTCCATAAATGAGCAGATTTGTTTTGTAATTGATCCTTATTTATTCTTTTCTGTTACCAGATCTCCAGCACCTGTTTCATACTAGTCATTCATTTTTGTATTTAGTCCACATTCATTCAGCATTACAGACCCTATCTCTTCTTCTTTTACTATACACACTTCCTAAGCAAATCATCCCAACCGCATTTGCCAAATTCTCACTTTCCTATAATAAAGTTGGAAGAAATATATGCTTACACACAACTACTTGCATTTATTCCAATAAATATCTATTCCTTTCAATAGACCAATTACTATCCACTACATTTCTATTTCTATTTGTTTTAGCTTTCTGCCATTTATGTATAATGTTTAGTTGTTCGTTTAATTTCCTGGGTCAAATAAAACTGCTTTTATCTATGATAGATTTTTAGATCCATACACTTGTAGCATAATAGTCACTACAAATCATTCAGCTTATCAAATAATACCATGAAATTAATTACATATTGAGTAAATAAATAGGCTTGTTTACAAACACCTATGATATATCCACCAACATTTTTTTCATCACTATATTAAACAATGAAAAAGACATCATACAGCCTTATCTTACTTCCTGTTCCATATTGAGCCACTTTCTAAACATTTCAGTGATTCTCAGAAATATTCAGTTATCAACCTTCATAACTAAACACAATTCAAACATTTATTTACATAATCATACATTCTAAATCAACAATCAAAAGTCTTTTTCACATTCATACATCTCTCAATAAGCTGACAAACAGCAACATTCCAATGCATGATAATGTCATTCTTTTGTGAGGTAGAAGCACATTCTTCACACATATGTAAAAGAAGTCACACCGCTATTCCTTAAACAAATTGGATCAATACATTAATTTTTCTCTAGATATAGCATCAATATTTCTAGTCTTTTCAACTTACAACAGTTCTGACTTGCTTTTCATAATTTTTTTGTGGGGACACTATCATTTATAGCATTTGTTTACAAAGTTGATCTTTGTAATTTATGAAGCCCAACAAAACAATATAGAAAGGCAGGTAAGATCTGAAAACCATTATTATACATTCATTAATTTTTAGGAGTGATTACCTTATATAGTACAGGGTAATAATGGTGGACAGATGAAGAAAAGAAATATATATATAAAAAACTTGGGATGGAGACATTTAATTCCACTTCATGCCACAAAATAATTTGGGATTATAGTGTTGACTTTGACTTTGAAGCTGTGCTAAGAATTAATATTGCCCTAAATAAAAAATATTTTGTCCCTTCGTACTACTTAGAACTATAATAAGTGAATAATAATTAAAAGACCCACAGTAAATACCTTCCACACAACTTTAGAGCATTTTTTTAAAGCAATAGGAAAAAGTTAACACTTGGTTTCTCAATACATGCAAACTTTTAGGAAATACTTTTAAGTTTCCTTTAAGCAACCTGTCCATAGTGGAAGGTTTAAGAGATTTGCAGAAGTATTATTCAGCACAGCAGACAGGCACTACAAGATCATGCTTGGCTTTTCATAATATGACCAGAAGCTTTAGAAAGTGTAGATAATATAACTCATTTCCAAAATGAGCTCTTTTTTAAAAAAAGGAACTTCGATCAAAATGAATAATAGAATATATAGGCAGTCATAGAATTTTAAGTTCTGAATTGTATAAAAACTGCATATGCTTCAAGGAAAACAGAGGTAAGAACTTCATTTGAAAAATTGTTATTAGATCATCAGATTCTACATTTAAAAAAATTGTAAAATGTTTACTTTGAGCTGTACATTATAAGTTTATTGAAAAAACTAATCTGTGTGATATAGCAAAAGCAATATACCTGTTCACTTCGATACCCCCTCTTGTTTGAGGTGGGTGTTAAATAATACTTTCCCAGGAAATTAAAACTTCAGAGCAAGATAACCAGTCTTTTTATAATTAAATTGTCAGTTAATATAAAACTATATATATTAAAGTAGATTTGAGGTGACCTTAGTCATTTTTAAAAAGTAAGGTTGACTTGCCTTACTGCGGTCAACAGATGCAAGGCTAAAACTCTAAAAAACAATTTCTTAGTTCATATTCCCTTTTTCAGAAGTGAATTATTTTATGTGGGATGGCTACATATTAATATTAGGATAGCTATACATTTAATTATGAGCAAACATCTTAGAGAAATCAGTCCTATTTGTGAATCTATTAGAAAACAGAAAAAGGTTGAAGTAAAATATTAACTGAAATCAATTATGATGCTATGCAATCCTTTCTTTAATAATGTAACTTGTCTTATACTACAGTTCCCTTCTCCAAGTTCTATACAGGTTTCACAGTTCATAATGAGAAATTTGCCTGGAAATGTATAGAACTGAAATCCTAAGAAATCCAGTGGGCAACTTTTGGGAGAAAGTTTCAAGTAATAGAAAAATATGTCAAGAATATTAAACAGAAAATTCCAAAATTCTGTCTCTTTCTAACCATTTTTTAAAAAAATCATTTACTGCTTTCTTCTTACTGTAAGGTCAATTGATAAACAAGGATGGAATAAAAGTATCCATAGCAGAACACAGGAATAGGTGTATCAAATGCCAGACAGAAATATTTCTGTTATATCTTAGAAACAATTTATTTGTAAGAACACACATTAAAACAGGTAAGTGTATGTACATACAAAATATAGGTATTAGGAAAATACATATAAAATGTGTTAGTAAAGACTCAGCAAAATGTATAAAAATGTCAGTAATAGGAAATTGTTACTGAAAACATATAAAATGTTTTGTGTGGAAGTGCCTATATGCTATATCTGAATATAATTCTTAACATTCAGGTGTGTTGTGATTGATTTTATTAATTCCAATTCCCAGAGCTGTAGATCCAGTACATCTGAAAGATATCAGACTGGTGAAGGATTATTGCATGAAGGTTAGTTGGAATATAAAGCAAAGTTGTTACTACTAACCTGAAAAGATCTCCAAATTTGCTTCTAAGATGGCTACAGGATCCATAGAGATCATACAGATAGGCTAAAATACACCTTTCAGGAGAAGAGCATTCTGATGGATTGACTATGTGTTTGACAACACCACATAATCTATAGAAAGATAAATTCATTATTAAAAATTAGAAGTCAGTCATAGTACTGTCCTTTCACATGATTTAAAACTATGGAATTGAATACGGTCTTAAAAACTACTATGACTTTCCAAAACAAGGAATAATATTTATATTTAATTCTAGAAATACAGTTGTGTACAAAACAGATGAAGAATCTGCAATTTATGTGTCTGGAGCTATCTATGACCCTCTATTGTAAAGCCTTTTCAAAGGTTGCCAGCAAATTATAACTGTAAACGTGATGATAGGGTAAATAATCAAGTGCATGGGAAGTAATGAAATCAAGTGTATATCATTACTTAATAATTATTATATAACTCAACTTTAGATTTATATTGGCTTGTTGGAACTTAACTCTAAAGCTAGATACAACCTTAGCCTAAAACAAGGTTCTGTATACCCAGCATAGTTATGTTATGGATCTGTCTATATTACAAATGTTTTAATAATCTCTAAGCCAGGGGTGTCAAACTCACATACTCACAATGGTGTCACGTGACATATCGGAACTTTTTTCCCCTTTGCTAAACTGGGCGTGGATGTGGCCAGTGCATGACATATCTAGCCTGGGAATTTGACAGCCCTGCTCTAAGCTATAATAGCTGATAAGCAAATCAATCAACTCAGAAACCCATAATACACAGTCTCTTCAATAAATTTAGTTAAGACTAATCTGATAACTAAAAAGAATATCTATATCTATCTATATCTTTTGATTTTATCTATCTATCTATATATTATTTTTAAGACTAATAAAAAGTAATAAAAGTAACATTTATAGAATCACAAAAATGAATTCAAATATATAAAACCAAGAATTCATATATGTGGAAATGTATTCTGTCCAAAACATTGTAAATGTATCTATTAAACTAGAATTCAGATATTCCTTCTCAGATCACTGCCTATCTTGGAAGAAGTCATTAGCTGAGAGATAAGGCTATCTCAGGCACTTTAAAATCTATTAGATTAAGAAAACAATGAGTATTTGAATCTAATTCTATTAAGTTTCTGTCTTTCTGATTACATGAAGGGGTTAAATTTCCCATTGAACTCTCAAATAATACTGCATCCTAATTACAAACTGACCATACTAACATTATAAAACTAAGTAGTGTTTGAAAAACTACTACAAACCCTTCAAAAACCTGAGCAGTTTGATCTGGATTCAAAATGAGGCAAGCATGATAATGCCTTAGCACAGCTACAATGCAAACACACAGTCCAGTTGTGTAATTTCCTGCCAGGCTGGATGACTTCAGTAGTAGTTCAGCTTCCACCACACTCAGCTCATTCAGCAGCTAAAATAAAAGGTTAAATATCGCTTTAGGATTCCTCTCTAAATCTAAATTCCACAGAATTGCATTGTAGTTGTTTGTCATTGCTGAACTATTTAAATAGATATAGAGTAGTTTCACAGAGCGAAAAATCTGGCTTCCTAATCAAATCCTAATCAAAAGGTACCCACGGCACACTAATTTGATCACATCCACTAAAGGAAGTGTGCTGGCCTTCTTTTATATATAGTTGTATACGTAATTTATTTAGAATATTACCTCAACCAAGAACAACAAAGACTTAATTATTGATCTAAATGACATGTTCAAGAAACCACAGCTGAAGCCATTCATATAACATGGATTTATATGGATCTATATTATTGTGTGTTTTAGATATTCCCATTATCACTTGGGAGTCAGAAAGCATCATCACACTGATTTGACATTCCTGCACTGATATTCATTGCTTATAATTTAGAAGGCCATAATTCTGGCTTCCTGTGATATACAAATGCTCATACAATGTTGCAATCCCTTTTCCTTCAAAGAGATGCATTAAAAATGTAATAGATTTTGAACAGGAATATCAATACCCTCAGGCGAGTCAGTAATTTACAAGGATCTTCCCTCAGCTGAGAAGACTTTGACTTTTCTTTCAAAGTTCTATATCTGGAACAAACTTCTATTTATTCTCTTTCAAAAAATATTTCCTAATCATTAAAGTATGTAAAAGTGAAGTGAATCTAAAATACTTCAACTCTAAGAAACAAATTCTAGATTTAGGTATTTCTTAGCATGAAAAATTGTATTACTGGAGTTGGATAGAGCCTAGTATTGTAATTATTACTCTTAAACACTATACAGTTTCCTGGCTTCAGGAGCGAAAACCATTTGAAAGGTACTAGAAACCTTGCCTTATTTTAGCTGAGAATGGAAATAAGCTATCATGCCATTGAAATGCATGCACACTGGCATTTGCAAATTTATTGCTAAAGTCACTATCACAATACCACTGGCATTCACAGGAAGAGGCAAAAAAAAAAAGCCCACTACATTAGTATGTGGTTGATGTCACATGAACATGCAAAGTGGAGGACTTCAATCATGCTGCTGCAACAACTATTATCTTGCCTTTTTGGATCCCACTCTCTCCCCATGGACACAGGTACCTAGGGCTATAGTGTCTGAAGCTGACCAGCTGAATTTGGAATGAATACTTTTCTTCTATCTTTTAACATCTAATTATTTTACAAGATCCTAATGTGGTTAATGTAGAATAAAATTCTGCTGATTGGGAAGTGGACATTCTATGGATCATGAAATATCTTGCATTTATTCCTTTAAAACTGGCTAGGAGCACAGGAGGAGAGAGAGAGAGACTTCCATATTAATAAAATGGGATGATGGAATTTACCAAGTCTCTATCCAATTGTTGAAAGTATTGTTTTAAATATTTTGTACTTCTCTTAAAAGGTCTTAAAGTTGGAATAAAATAATTTAAATAAAGATGTATATATAAATTTCATTTCAGGTACCTGAACAGCAAAGTCAATAAGTCCATTAATATTTAAAGCAGGTTCCATTAGATCAAAGATAAATTCTATGTGATGAGCTAGTGGAAGATGATATGATGTTCCTGATGCAAAACTAGTAATCTGCTCCAGAACATTGTTGGAGATCTGTTTAAAAACAAACAGACCCATTAGCAAAGTGAAGCATTGTGGGAACCAGTATAGCAAAGAATTAGCAAGCACACGTACACATAACTGTAAGGAGTGGGATGCAGGTATAAAGTTAGAGAAATTAATTCAGACCTTCAAATTGTAGCCCAAGGTGAAACTGAACCTCTACAAAAAGTCTGTATCTTAAAATTAGGGTTCATGAATGAGTTGATGTTTTGAACCTCTGGAAAAAGATGGATGCTGGATGCATTAAAAAGAAATCTATTTCTACAGTGTATATTTTAATGGATTCTGTTTATTGATGAAATGACTTCCAGATAATATCACATGATATAATAAACTATGCTATCTTCTTGGAGAAAATATGAAACTGCAGGACATAACACTTATTTCCACAGAATTATTTCATAGGAAATAGAAATGTATACTTTCATCTAAATAATTCAAATGACAATCAGATTGATATAATGGTTAAAAGCACTGGGCTAAAAAAATAAAGCACTGTAGATTTTAGTTCTGCTTCATAGAGAAAACCAGCTGTGATCTAGGGGCAGTGACTCTCTCTTTGCCCTAGGAAGTAGGGAATAACAAACCAGTTCTGAAAATTGTTGCAAAGAAAACTGCAGGTCCTTCTCTAGAACAGGGATCGCCAACCTTTTGGACTTCAGGGACCACCAAACTCATAATTTTAAATCCCATGGACCACTAATATGAATTTTGAATGATGGTGGCTTGCTGACATTGGTGGGAAAGTTGGCCCCATATTCCAGAGCTGCAGTAATCACAGGACTGGCCCTTTGGTCATCCCGGAGCACCTCTTCCAGTCCATGGCAGGCTGGTGCATCTGGGTGGAGGAGCAGCTGCTCCAAGATGATCAAAGGGTCAGTCCGTGAGTACTGAATTTCTGGAATATGGGACCGACTTTCCCACCAATGTCAGCAAGCCACCCTGGGGCAGATTCCCCTCCACACATCAATGGTCTTACCTTCCAGTTCCAGCTCACATAGCTCTACTCAAGGCAAGGTTTGCACTCGTCCAAAGTGTGGGAGCCAGTGGATGGGTGGGCCATGTGAGTGGCACAGTCTTGTGATCCCATACAGATTGGATTAATTGCTTTTTGGGGGTGTTTTGGGTGGACATTTCTCTGCAGACCACCAAAATTTTCTTGCAAAACAACAGTGGTCTGCGGCCCACTGATTGGTGACCACTGCTCTAAAATGTCACTAAGAGCCAAGACTCAAAATCATACATATATGCATGAAAAAATACATATTGTAGTTGTGAGCATTCTGCTTGAAAGGGATATCACTTGGCAAGTTCAGTTATGCAAATATTCAATGTTTTGTGGTCATTTTATTATGATTGTATTGCTTGATAAGCTATTATGAGAAAGGGGGAAACAGACTAAAAGTTAGGCCTACTCTTTAGAAGTCCCCAATATTTTGGTATACTTTCCTCCCAAGAAGGTTCTGGACCCTGGTCATTCAGCTGCTGCTATTTGTTTTTTAATATACTGTATTTTAATGAGGTTGGGAGATGGGAGTTTTATTCTATGTTATAGGAGATTTGAATATATATTTTCAACCCTGCCTGGAGTTGTATGATAAATCAATATAGATAGATAGATAGATAGATAGATAGATAGATAGATAGATAGATAGATAGATAGATATAGATATAGATAGATAATCCATTGCAGTATATGATGGACATAAGGAAACTGTTAAATTTTAAAGTTTATCTATAAATCAAAATGCTTGCAGTAGGTGGGAAATGGTCATTTATATTTAGAAAAGTCATCTAAATGATGAGCACACAATAGTCGTATTCTAAAAAAGTAACGTTATTTCCAAAGTAACAAAATAATTCTAATCAAGTCTCTGAAATTAAACAGATTTCTTGCTACAGATCATATTATTATTACTTCAAATTTTCAAATAAAGCTAAACTCCTGGTGATTTAATGAATACATGTATACATTTTCCTAACATAATATAGAAGTGATTTGCCATAATTCATGGGTTTACTTCTTACAAATCCAAAAAGTAGGAGTCTACTTTTACTTCACATTTGTGTGAAATTTTTTCTTGCTGTAAGTAAAAACATGAGTACAAATGTTACCTAATTCTATCTACCCAAAACAATAATAATTAATGACTTTATTAAAAAGCAGATTTTAAAGTTAAAGTTAACCTGCAAACTCCTACATTCTTGGTCTGCAATTAGAAATTCATTCATCATTCCTTGTAATTTTGTAACATTCCTGCATAATTGCTAACTCAGTTGTCATCCTATGTGCTTTTCTCATGGCATTTAGTGGAAAACATGAATCTTAACTCACATGAAGTTTAACAATGGCATCTTCCAAATTTAAGCAGTTTCTTCTTCCAGCCTGCCATACTTTCCTCAAGTTAAGTTTTGCAGTCAGTACAAAATTTCACTTTCCATCTTTTGTCCAAAAAGACAGAAATGTACCAGCACTGGCATTCTTCCTAGCTCAACCCCAGAACAGTTTTAAACTCTTTTAATTTGTTTCAACATCACCATAAAGATTTTATGTGGTGAGAATGTCTGATTTACACTCTATTGCATTTCTGAAATACAATTAACATATTACAGAAATAGCTTGCAATGCTGCTATATCTCTTTTCTTTTGTGTTTGGCATCAAAGCAAACACCTCCAGCTATTCACGAAACATGCAAGCTATGGCTAATTTTCTAATGATGATTATAATATGAATCAAGACTCTAAGTTCCTAACAACTGTGATTTAAAATGACATAGGAAAACGCCATTTAAAGTATTCTAAATGAACTAATGATTAAATGTGATTCAAAAGTTAGTAAGTTTAGTAAGTTAGTCTGGAATGTTTTCTTTTTTACTATCCACTCATCTAAAATCCACTTTCCAGCATCTTCTTATAGTCCAATCCTTTTTGTATACCCAGAAACACACACACACACATTTGCTTTCATAAATTTAGCCCTGTTGTACTCATCTAGCAGTTCATCTAGTGATTTTTTTCTCTCCACAACTTCCACTTTATACTGTATGTATTTTATATTTCACTCTAAATTCAATGCAATTTCTGTCATCAATGGCAGCATAGAAGTACCTGACTTGTCACTTGATGCTGGTCAAAGTATGAGAGCTGCTGAAGTTTTGTAAATACAGTCTCTAAAGTTGGAAATGCCTCTTGCCTGTTCTTCCGGATTTTTTGACCTTCGTCACCACCTAAAACATATATTTGTTATGCTTTGTAGTAAATAAAAGTCATATATTATGTAAAAAGCAAATTTTATTTTCTTTTTTTTAAAAAAATCTCTATTTAAATATATTTCAGAAGAATATTCAAGAAGATGAAATTACATTGCAATCTGGTGTGGAAAACCCTCCACTTCTTTTAAAAAAACCATGTGTTTCAATTTACAATCTTACAAAGTTCGTATCAGTTCATATTGGTGCAAGCTACTTATAATTGCTTTACATGTTATGCTTCACAGCAGTCTTAAAACAGTTATTCTCAAAAGCATAATTGTCATTAAAAACTTGCGAACTTTATTAAGATGCCCCTTCTCAACCCACAACTGTGCTATTCTATGCACTGCAAAATAAGCATCAACAGCTAGTTAATTACCACTCATTTCAGAAGTGCTTTTCTTATTTAGGATTTTCAGAATATCTCGGGTAATCTTCTTCAGTTGATGCCTGGCCTCTTCACGTTCCTTTCCAACTCCATAAAGAAGTATCATGCGCTGGTTATATTCATGACTTGATGATTCATCCTTTTAGTCAGAAAAGAAACAAAAGGTATTGACAAATAAATAAAGTACGGTCGCTTCTCTAATGAATTATTACAAAAGAGTATTTCTGTGTGGCTTTTCTACGAAGAACAAACTGTCTGGGAATTATGGAAGTAAGCTCCATCTGCAGTACTAAAATAGCAAACCAGACCCTTTCCTAAAAGTAATTACTGTAACTACTTTAAAATAGCTATTATATTGGATTTGACATTATTTCAGTAATGGAAGTTCTGATCCACTGAATACTTTAATGAAAGGCAGGAGAAAGACGTAATTTTAAACAAGTTCCTTATTTTCCTTAGAACAGTGGTCCCAACCTTTCTGGCTTCATAGACTGGGAGTGGTGGCAGCAGCACTGGTGTGGGTAGGGACCGGATGATTTTGTTCTTGTAACCTAATCCTGTGATATGTGCAAGTGGATGTTTGCACGCTCATCCACCATCTTTCATGGCCTGGTTCCCAATAGGCTGTGTACTGGTATTGGGCCATGGACTAGGGGTTAAGACCCTGCCCTAGAACATTCCCAAAATCTTCAGGATGCTTCAACCAATGTAGAAGACCACAATGAAAGAGGAAATCAACCAAAAATGCTCAGGGCAAAGGTACAAATCCAGCACCATCACTATTAAATACACAAGTAAATCTTTATGTTCAGTTCATGCATATTAAAACCAATGAAGAGTATAATATAGTAAGGCATGCAATCTGCTACTGATGATAGAACAGAAGCGAGGAAGGCACAGGTTCTAGTCCTTCGTTAAGCATAGGAGCCAGATGGGTTATTTTTGGTTGTACAAGAAAGTAATGGAAAAGCATTTCTGAAATCTTTCCAAGAAAACTGCATAGATCTGTCCATGAAGTCACCAGGACTCAGGATTGAATATGAGGAGAGAAGGGGAGGGGAGGAGAGGACAAGCTTCAAAAATATCATGAACACAAAAGTGAAGACCTCTATGTATAGAAGCAGTAGTCTTTAAATACTATTTCAAAGAAAATAACTATTTAGAAAAAAATCCTGCATTGAACATTTTGTGAACCCAACCTGGGGCTACTCTTAATCTGATTGGGAGGGTTCTTCAGAATGTATATATTTCATATATTTCATCATAAAGCTTCCTATGTACAACTTCCAACAATCCCAACCAACATAATAATGGTCGGCCATGCACAAATTTTCTTCATTTCAATTAAAATTTGAAAATTCATCTTGATAATAATATAATATATATATAAAATATTAGTAGATCATTTGCAGGGTTTACAAATTGGCACAACAGATTATATCCTAAAACAAGGCTTCACAATAATAAAAGATGCACAAAGAATACAGTATTGAATCCATTCTGAAAAGTGGTACTCTTATCTTTTACTAATCAGAAAGCCACTCATTTCATTAATGTAGTTGAGCTACCCAGCATAGTTCCTGCCAAAAAGCTTTTAAATTATATTATGGTGAGTATTTTTGGTTGTTTTTCAGATGAATTATTTAATTTGATTTGCATCAAAAGATTAGTGCCAGACTCTGCTAGCTTATATGAGCTGCTCTTCTAGTTGAGTCTAAAGGAATAATGAGACTGGGCTACTAAATTATTTTCTTAATCAGAAAACCTTCTATTATGATATGCAGGACAGCAAATGTAGAAAGTTGAAACCCCCCATCGGGTTTCTAATTGATTATATTCCAGCTGTTTAAAGGAAAAAAAGTAAAATTAAGCCCTTTACTTCCCAAAATGCTCTGACTCACTCAGTTCTATCACTTCTGTTTTTCAAGAAAGATCTGCTGGTAGAGTTTGCTATATAAGCTTATTTTGGAGCAAACAATCAATCCAAAATAAAAGAGAGAGGAAAACAGATTAGGAAATCCTTGTTTCCAAGGAAGATAACTTTCCAACGAAGGACAATCCAGATACTTAAGGTAATTTCATATCTTCCATTGTAATTTTAGTATGCATTTCCATTCTGTTCAATAGATGTTTTTGTATGATTTGCAGAAGCAAACAGTTCAGTATATACATTTTAATCTTTTAAAACACTCAGATTATTGATGTTTCGTTTTGTTTTGCTGCAATTCTGTAATGTTGAAAGTAAAATCCTAGCTACAACAGACATTTCTGCTGTTCTGAAGTCCAACAACAATTCACTCTACATCTTCTTTGAGTAAACACATTTTACTTGAGTTTATTTTGGACAAGACATATAAAACCGGAGGTTTCAAACATGTACTTAAGATGCATCTTAAATGTAAACATGTCTTAAATATGAGTGTTTGAAATAAATGGAAAAACAGCATTCACATGTATTTGTGTATGTCCAGTTACACTTGCATTAACTAACTTTTCCTATCAAAGTAAAGTATACAAAACAGCTGGAAAAAATTTCTTAAGCTGACCAAAATCTGTTTGTTTTGGTTTTATGGGAGAGATGCAGCATTAGGATTCTTATTAAATATTGCAATCATAATTTCTTTATTTTTTGACTATACTGACATTCCTTCAAGTTAATTATATTGTTCTTCCATGTGAGTGCATTACTTTCTGAGTGACAGATTTATAACAATAAAACTGGTTGAAGTTTTTCATTTAGTATCTGTTATGTGGATTCTTGAAACAGAATGTATTTTATATGCTTATCCTCTAGATAAACCTAGGTGTAAACCTAAGATGCCAATTATTTATTTGCAAGGTCTTCTTGAACTTTGCAATTCCTAAACATACAGATTGTTTTCAGCAATGCCTTTCCCAAACTAATGCTTCCCATGTGGCTTGGATTTTCAGTTCCTAGAATTCATAACAAGCATGGCTGAGTCCTGGCTGGCATTTCTGGTAGCTGCACCTTGAATCATTTGAAGGACATCGTTTCAGGACAGGTCTGCTGCTCACATAGTGATCCGATCATCACTTTGAAAAACCGTTTTATAACCATAAGTTCTATATGAAAAAGTATTCATGCTGTTACTTGTATTCAGAGAGGATTTTAAAACACTGGATTGAAGCATTAATTAAAATAGCTGACATTTATGACTGATGCACTTGTTTTGTTTTGGTAGAAAGCAATTAAACTGCAATGGGACTAGACTATAGCCCTCCTGAAAACAGCAGCAACTGCACCAAAGACAGCAAGATGAATCAAGTTCTCTTTCCTTTGTTATATACTATTATCTTCTTTATTGGTATAATCATGAATGGCTTGGCCATGGGAGTTTTTTTCCAGATCCCCAGCAAATCGAATTTCATTGTCTTTCTCAAGAACATAGTGATTTCTGACATTCTGATGGTATTAACCTTTCCATTCAAAATTCTCAGTGATGCAAAACTGACTTCCTGGAAATTGAGAGGGTTTGTTTGCAAGGTGACCCAGGTCACATTTTACTTCACCATGTACATCAGCATTATTTTTTTTGGACTTATAACAATTGATCGATATTTGAAGACTATCAAACCTTTCAAATCATCAAGAATTAACAAAGCATCAGGAGCCAAGATTTTGTCTGTAATTATCTGGGTTTTCATGTTTTCTGTTTCCCTCCCAAACATGATTTTGACAGACAAGAAGCCAACATATGAGAATGTGAAGAAATGTGCTGACCTAAAATCTTCCTTTGGACTACTATGGCATGAAATTGTTACATATATTTGCCAGTTTATTTTCTGGATTAATTTTGTTATCATAGTTGTATGCTACATACTCATTAGCCAGGAACTGTACAAGTCCTACAAAAGAACAAGACGTTTGGGAAAGGCAAACAAGAAGACTGTGAATATCAAGATTTTCATAATTATTGGTGTGTTTTTTGTCTGCTTTGTTCCTTTCCATTTTGCTAGAATTCCTTATACTCTGAGCCAAACCAGAGATGGTTTTCTGTGTTCAACCCAGAATATTTTGTTTTACATAAAAGAGACCACTTTGTGGTTGACTTCCTTGAATGCATGCTTAGACCCATTCATTTATTTTGCCCTCTGCAAATCATTTAGAAAGTCTCTTTTAAATAATTTGTACAAATGTTTAAGGAAAACAAGAGAGGTTCATAGTAAAGAAACTACAGATGAGGAGACACCAATGTAGATAAACAAGAAATCCAGCCAAATATAGTTTGTATCACTCTGAGGCAAGTTATATTTTCTATTAGAAATTCGTCATTCTTGGTTTTAGATAAATCAGGAATCACACATAGCCCATGATACCAACAACCAACTACAGAATTATCACTGCTACATTTTCTTTTAATATCACAGCTACAAAGATTGATTCACACTAAGAAAAAATTAACTGGACAGTAACAAAAATTCTGAAAAAGGCTCTTTAGAGGAAGGCAGGGAGCACTAAGTATACAAAAAAAATAAAAGACTATTAAGAAGTCCAGTAATAGTGATAAGTAGACATCACTCAGAAATCCTATAGATTTAGAAAGAAAAAGGTGTTTCAAAATCTTCAACCCAGAAATTGCTATTAGTAATTTTACATCTTTTTAAGGTCTAGTTCCCAGACACTCTAATAATCAATACCTTCAACTCCCTTTACCTTCAGAAAGACAAAACTATTTATGCATCAATAAATTTATGCATCAATTTTTTTTCAAAGAACCTTGGGGCCCTTGTTTCTGGAATAATTGGAAGTCTGCCTTTCTTGGATTACTTATGTAAACTTTACCAAGCAATATATAACTTGGAAGTTTGTTTAATTAACAAAACTAAACAATGCTGGCAGTTATTCATCACAAATAATTTTCCCCCAGATTGTGGAAAAGAAGCACCTAGTTTTGTTTATAACAATCTACTACCACAAGTATTTAAGAACACAGAATAAGCATTACTATAAGCATTACTTTATAATATTATGTTATAAGGCCATACCATTGTTTTTTACATTAGAATAAGATTTTATTTGCTGAATATTGTTGTCTGATTATGAACTGTACCATCAAATTGATGATATTTAGTGACCACGTAGATTTTTTTCCAGGATTTTGTATCAATAAACATCTTATAAATCATTGAGTGCCTTCAAAAAATAATTTAAGAAATAAAATAATGTCCTATACAATTTATCTTTGTTAAATGGTGTAATATTTGGAGGAGGGGATACCTGCATAACAGAAAATATGCCTTTGAAAGAAAGAAAAAAATATCTGCTTAGTAAGCCTTTTTCTAAATTGCTTTCTTAAGATAAATAAATGCCTTCAAGTTCCTCAATTTCATTTTTTAAATATATAAATTAATTATAATTTTGGTATGGATAACAAACAATATAACAAACAATATAAAACTGAATTTTACTGAGATGAAAATCAATGCTAGCTAATTACTGAAAAAAACTGTGAAGTAGTAAATTGTAAGTAAGACAATCGTGGCAAACTACAATTGCAAAAGTCACAAGCACCAAATCTCAAGTCACAGTATGAAGCTGATTTAGAAATCTTGCATAATATGTTTGCATGATGGGCAATTATTTCATCAAATTCACAAATTACTAGAGAACAGTTTGGACCATTGTTTTGCTTGAAGAAATTGCTAGGATAATGGTAGAGGAATTAGGGAATTAAATAAATGGGAAATGAAAGCAGTTCTCGGTTGTGGTTTATATATTTAAAAAAAAACATCCAAAAGAAAATAAGACACAAGTGGAACCAATTAAAAAACAGACATGAAAACCTAATCACAATATGATAGATGTCAAAGTTTGAAGCTCGATGTCAGCTAAGCAGTCCTAACTCTGGTTGTAATCCACCTTATTTGAATAGAAATATTGGTATAAACAAACATCTGGACAAGTTCATTTAGGGTGAAACATATTGCAAGGACACAGTAGTTGTTTTCTAACCTGAATAATACATGCATTATAATATATGTTGCTTGATCTGTAAGTACTGAAATACCTATTTCATTGATTAATATGCAAAGGAAACATAGTTTCACTTTTATCAAGAAGAAACTGAAATGCAAAATCTTTGCAAAAACATCAATTAAAGAAAACATTAGGAGAATTATTACATTTAATATCCCCCTTAGTAAATTCTTCAAAAATCCTAATGAATACAACTCAGTCATTCACTAAAGACTTGTTCATCATGCTAGATACTGTATTTGTATCCACTCAATGCACAATAGTTCTGTTTAGTCTAAATGTTGTACCTAATTTTCTTTCATTGATGCTGTGGGACAGAGGTTATCTTCACTATCTGCTTTAATTTGACCATGCTTTCATCTGTCCCACAATGGCTTACAAATTTAAAAATCTCATAAAAATACAGTGGTACTCAAATGCTTTGAAACTTATTGAATTTGTTACTCAATGCATTTTGATGCAAAAAATTTTTCCCAGTACTTATCATTTGTTTGGTACCCATGAACAAGGTAGAACATGTCAATGCTAGTTGGCTTGTGACTCACTACATTATTCCTTATGGGAAAAATTCGTTTGGTACCCGTCATTTTTGGTACTAATGACACCTCCTAGAACCAATTAATGGTGACAATTGAAAATGTACTTCAGTCATCACTACATCTCTTTCTTCTATCCAGAATACTGAAAGTCCAGAACAGGACTTTCACTTTCTGGATCTAGTCAATGAAAATAATATTTTCTAGAGTGCCACCAACACTTCCACTTATTTCCATAAACATTTTTACATGACCTAGAAAGAAAACTTGGTCACTGTCATTTTGTAAATAACTTCAGTCGGAGGTATTTTGATGGAAACATTTATTATCTTCTGTCATGCAAAATAAGAATCTTTGTACAGAACTGAAAAAAATAAAGGCAAGCAGAAAAGAATAATAAGAAAATTGAGTCTCTCTGTGTACATTAACCATTACAACTGTATGGAATACAAACTGCCACTCAACATCCACTGCACTACAGACTTCTTACATTATTTGGAATTCTCAAAACTACTAATTAAAAATAATAATTGAAAACACAGACATACACATACAGTTGATATTATCCTGCAATTTTTTTCTTATTTCCGTATTTTCTACCCATGTTATCAGTTTTTCCCAGCATCCTTTTTTTGGTTTGTTAAGTTTAGCCAAACTCATTTCCATGTTTCATGCAAACTGTGTTCCTTTTTCTGTAAAGCTTTGTATTAAATAAGATAGCTCCCAATATTTGGTATGTGAATATTTTTCTTGAGATTTGTAGCCTTTGATCTAGATAGGGGGAAGTGGGGAGGGTGTTTTGGAAAGAGAGAAGCCAGGCTTATGAAAAATGAGGAACAAACCTGCAGCAAAACTGCTTACGAAACTAAGTTTTTATGTTCTACATTTTCAAGTCTAATGCCAGTCCAGTACTTCTTCACAAAGAGGTAAGCAATTTTATTCTTGGCTTATGGATCACTAACATCAATATTATTATTATCAAGCTACAGAGAGAAATACCTGAGGTCATAAAATTTTTCAGAGTTTTCAAATGTATTATTTCCATATGAAATATTTCATTAATTTTAGCCATGTTACTTATTTGGAATGCGATTTAACATCTCTTGTGAGATTTTTCAGTTGAGAAAATACTAATAGACTGCTGGTCAGTCCATATGTGAACTACTTCTACATACAATTCAGTAAGATTTCAAGGAAAGGCATTTCTTATAATTTGGACAAAATCAGGATTAGTTGGCTAAATCATATTTATTATTTATTCTTATTTTACTTCTTCAGGGAATTGAAGGGAATTTATAGTGTTCTCTGTTCACTTATGGTGACAACAGTCCCAACTGGATAGGTTAGGGAGAGAGGATGTGGAAGAAAATAAAGAATGTGACAATTTTAAGGCCACCCAAGAAATCAATAACTCTGCTCCAAAGAAGACATCTGGTGTGAAGCACAGAGCAGAATCTTTGTCTTTTTACAAAAGAGGAAGTTTCTTAAAGTACTTATGTCATACTTGGAACACAGTAAAAATCCAAAAGCAAGTAATAAAACACAATACTGAGCTATCTAAGCTGACCAATTTAATCATCTAATTTACTGTTTGAAGTAGGAATATGATACAAACCCAACTAATCCAAGAACTTCAATCCCACTGACTTTCCACAGAAAAAAATGCTGCTGTTTATAAAAGACTATATAGCCAGATGTGAAAGAGACATTACATTCACCATTTAATGTTAACCCATTTTTTGACTCACATATAACATTGAACTTGAACTAATTGTAAAGGCTGGGTTCCCATAACACACTAATTCATAGGGAAAACTAACCAAATTTTTAACCAACAACTGTATCCTATCATATACATAATGAACACAGCACATGAATGCAGCACAGTGTTCTTCAGGAGGTTACTGTTTAGAGAAAAGGCACAGATCCTGCTCTCTGCTTCAGATGGATTGCTTTTCCAGCAATCTTGAACCTTCTCAGAATGGAATTTACAAATATGTACAACAAAATCTCAGAAATCACTTATAAAGAAGGAAAGGTTGCATTCAGAAATGGAATGGAATTGTTTTATTGCTTTTGTTTTCCTTAGTCTTTCACTGGCTCTACCTGAACTTTAAAGTGTATGTTTAACACAAAAAATTATATTTGTATCACAAATGCATGCCTGTATTTTTTGGGGGGTGGGGGACTATGGGTTAAGAAATATGGCAAACACATTTTTCTCCTTCCAATTTGGCATGTGTGTAACATTAGCAGCTGTCCAAATGTATGCGTGCAGTTTCCATCCTGTCTTTTGTTAAAGTGAATTCATTAAGTTGGATTACCACAATTTCCACCAAAACCTTTGGCTTTTTAACTTCCTTTTCCAGGAAACAAAAACAGCCAAACAAAATGTGCAGCCAGTTCATTTCTTCAGCCAAACTGCTGGCTCTGAGCTTTAAGCAGTTTTCCAGCTCAGAGAACTACCTAACTGGAAGAATGTCTCTTTCCACAAGAACTTAACCTAAACTCCGGGATTTTCTTGTGCACCTTTTTTTTCAAGGTCTCTGCCAAATGAAACCCAGCATATAATCATAAGTGAAAAGGCCTTTCCAGCATTACTTTTATGCTTTTTTAAACTGGTGAGTAATTTTTTAATTATTATTTTTTGTATCTTAAGTAATCTATTTTCTATTCCTGGAGTTGAATGTATATGTTAGTCTGTAAGTAATGTTAGTCAAAGAAATAATGTTAATTGCTTTGCTTTCTATGGTTCTGGAATATCTGTAGGGAAAAAACTCAGATCATTTTTCCCATGTGAGCAAATTCACCCATCCTTCTATTTTGCACCAAAGTGTAGAACCAGGTTCACACAATTCTTAACCACATAGAAAACTTAACCTCTTTTCTATATATGAAAAATCCCAAATGATGTAATGTCATATATGCTATCAAAATATATGTCATAATATTGCTATCGGGAATCCAAAATGGTTCTATTTTGTTGTAAAGTCTAGATGCTTTCCAGTCTTCTTACTTTTGGACTTTTTTTTATGCGTACTTACTTTCTATAAATATTATTTTCCCCAGATTCCTGCTTAAACCATGAATAGAAGTATCAATACTTCCAACTGGACACCCCTCTCTGGGCAATGCCCCCGAGATACCAGGACATCTCATGTTGTATTTCCAATTTTGTACAGCATTCTTTTCCTTGTGGGATTTCTACTGAATAGCGTGGCTGTAGTTGCTTTTTTCCAGATTCCAACCACTTCAAGTTTCATTGTGTATCTTAAGAACACCGTGGTCTCCGATTCCATCATGACTCTTATGCTACCTTTCAAGATTCTAACGGACTCAGAACTAGGATTCTGGCAGCTTAAAGCATTTGTTTGTCGTTTTTCAGCTGTAATATTTTACCAGACCATGTACATAAGTATTGTGCTGCTTGGGCTTATTTCCTTAGATAGGTTTCTCAAGATCATTCAGCCCTTTGGGAAGTTCTGGTTGCATAAGATCACTTCAGCTAAAGTGGTTTCATGGTCTGTCTGGTTCTTCTTCATCATCCTCTCCCTGCCCAATGTGATTTTGACAGACCGCGAGACAACATCTCTCTCAGTGAGGAAGTGTGCTTCATTGAAAAGTGACTTGGGAAAGAAATGGCATGCAGCTGTCAATTACATCTGTCAAATTGTCTTCTATACTGTGCTGATTTTGATGCTCCTATTTTATGTAATTATTGCTAAAAAGATTTATAGCTCTTATAAAAGAACCAAGATAGCAGACTGTAAAATTAAACAAAGAGCCAAAAGTAAGGTGTTTATAATTGTAACGGTTTTTTTCATCTGTTTTGCCCCTTTTCATTTTGTTCGGGTACCTTATACTCTTAGCCAAAGTGGGCAGAATATGAGTTGTGCTAAACAGAATCAATTATTCATAGCCAAAGAAAGCACTCTCTGGTTAGCTACTGCAAATATATGTATGGATCCATTAATATATGTGTTCTTATGCCGTAAATTTATAGAAAAAGCATTTTGTTTTAAATTTAAAAATTCCAGGTATATAATTCAAGAAAGTGCAACCCTGGCATTGGATACTGGAATATCTACATAGATGTTCTCTGTAGATGCAAGTTATTAATAGAAAAAGATTAAATAATGTTCCTCTATGCTTGGCTAATATGTCATTGTATCTTAATTACTTGAGTTATGTATTTTCTTATGTGGGAAAATAGAACTATGCTTGTTATCTGCAGTATTTCAGAAGGAAGATCACAGTACATTTCTTTGAGGAACATTTTTTTCTTAAATTGAAAAATAGAGACTAGCTTTGTTTAGTGCCATACTTTGCTCCACAACAGAATACAGATCTCTACTCCAAAGCTTTGGCTTTAGACTGTGTACTTTCTTTGGCCATTTTGGTTACTATCAATTCATTCATATTAAATGGTATTTTGACTGGGATTTTTTTTGATGTAATCATTTTGGTAGCAGATAAATAATTCAGTATTCTCTCAAGCTTTAAAAAAATAATTTTCCTATTCTCTATTAGTACATATTGCATACATCTTATGATATTATATAAACCAGCTAGAGAATGGTATGAACTGAATAAATTTTGAAAAAATATACATATTCTGATTCTTCTCAATTCTATTTTGGAAACAATCTGCATGTATTTCTGCTATCACCCAAGATGTGCCTAGTTGGTAATATTGCATTTCTAAATTGGTTATGATTTTAATCTTTAATGTTGCAATGAACTTGATTCAGATTACATAAAAGGTTATATTTACCTATACCAATGAGTCCCAATGTTATTTTTCTTGAGAAAAGTCCTTTTGACTTGCTACAAGCATTCCTGACCCTTCAGGTTATGCATACAACATGAGGGCTTTTTTTTTTCAATAATCACCCTCCAATTTGGAATGAGTTTCCACTGGATCTTTGTAAAGCTCTTTTCTCCCCCTCCCTTTCATTGAATAGTATTTTTAAGAGGTTGCTTTTAGTCATCATAATTCCCCTTTATTATTTATACTGATTTTATCTGTTTTATTATACTTTTTAATGCTATGTAGAAAGCCATGAAGTAGTTCAAGCTTTTAGATGAAGCCTAAAGAAATGTCTAGAAACCAGTAATTACAAACTGATGCAAATCCATTTCTTTATTTCCATAAAGATTGCTGAAAGAAAGTCTAATAATTATCATCATTATATGCATTTTTAATAAGTGATCAGATAGCTAACAAATTATAATTATTGGGTTTTTTTCTATTACAAATAAATCTGCTTTAAACAATATAGAATGCATAATTTTGACATAAATAAGTATTATATCTGGCCTACTTATTACCGTAAATTTTCTGTTTAATAGAGATTACAAATATTCAATAAGCAAAAAAACATAGACCTATAAAATTATATAACAGCAGTACCATTACTACTCCAAAAATTCTTAATAAAGTCTATGTAGGTGGGAATTTGGGGTTTAATGTAATATAACTGCTATTTTACTGAAAAATGCAGTGTGTAAACTGTATTAAAGGTAATCCTCAATTTACAACCAAACTGACCCTGGAATTATGGTCATAAATCATTGCAGCTATAAATTGAAGCACCAAGTGACCAACTTCAAAATTACAGCTGCATTTTTAATAATGGTCATTAAATGAAATGCTGCAGTCATTTTCTCCAATGCATTTTTTGCTGGAAACTTTGAAATAAATGCTGGAAATCGGCCAAAAATGTTGCAAATTGTGGCCAGGTGACTGCAAGATGTTGTAAATGGTTATAAAGGTTAACTGATTGCCGAACATCTAGAATATAATCATGTGACCACGGAGGATATGACTGTTGTAATTGCAAGAATGACTGGTAAGGAGGAGGTCCATTGTAGCTTAGAATGATTCTACTGGTTGTTTTTTTACTGGAAAATGAAAAAGCTGACTTCAAATGAGGGAACAGATTAAAAGGACAGCAGATATAAAAAAAATAACAGAGCTAGACCTTGGAGACCTTCTAGACCAATCCCCTGCTCAAGCAGGATACTCTATACCATTCCAGACAAATTATTATCCAATCTCTTCTTTAAAATGTGCAGTGATGGAGCAACTGCAACTACTGAAGGCAAGCTATTCCAGGGATTAATTGTTCTGTTAGGAAATACTTCCTTATCTCTAGGTTGGCTCTTTCCTTGCTTAGTTTCCATCCATTTGTCCTGCCTTCAGTGCTTTGAAGAATGCATTGGCTCCCTCTTCTTCATGGCAGCCCCTCAAATATTGGAACACTGCTATCATAGGATAGGATAGGATAGGATAGGATAGGATAGGATAGGATAGGACAGGACAGGACAGAACAGAATATAATTCTTTATTGGCAAAATGTGATTAGACACACAAGGAATTTGTCTTTGGTGCATAAGCTCTCAGTGTACATAAAGAAAAAATAAAAATAAAAAATAAAATAAATTCATCAAGAATCATAAGAATCATCCTTAGGTGTTTTTTTTCATTAGACTAGACATACCCAATTCTTGCAGCCATTCTTCATATGTTTTAGTCTCCAGTCTTCTTAGTCATCTTTATTATACTTCTCTGCATTCTTTCTAGAGCAGAGTTTCCCAATATTTCTGGCGTTGTGAAATGGCAGTGGGAGGGAGGGAGAGAGAATGGATCTGTGCCAACAGCCCAGAAGTGGGCCATGACCCACGGTTTGGGGAATCTCAACATCTTTTTGTATAGCAACCAAAACTGGATGCAATATTCCAAGTGTGGTCTTACCAAGGCATACCATTAGAATGCTAACTTTTGACATCTCCAAACCAGATCCATAATCATCAGAAGATGGTAAGCATGTGTTCACAAGTGTTAATAGCCTTTTCCAATTCTCTCAATATGACATCTGAAGATTAACCCTTCAGAAATATAACTCTAATACATTACTGAGTTATTCTGTACTTCTGTTTCAGGCCATCTTATATTTAAGTACTTTGTAGTGTACTATGCATTTTGAAAGAAGCCTTTGTGAAAAAGTCTTTACTATGTTTTCCAGATTTTCTGCAAGAATTTCTAGATCTTCAAAACTATGGAGAACTTTGCAGTATATTTAAAATATAGCACAATGTGTTTTATAATTATATAATATTTATGCAGTATGTATTTTATAAAAAAGCTGAACTTTTGCTTTCTAATTTTCTAATTAGAAATATAATTTTCAAATACATTTGTTAGTATTTGCTTCCTCCATTTTGCACTGCATTTGATACTTTCAATGAATTGGGTAACTTAATATGTGCATCTAATCTTTTCAGATCAAAACATATATGCTCCTATTTGGTGAATTCTGCTTAGTAATATACTGTACTTGGCATAATATTAAACAAGTGGTACCTTGCACATTAAGCCAAAATCTATGGTCATGTTCTACAGACGTAAGCAGCTGCAATTTAGAATGAGGTCTCCATTATCGGAGATCCTAATGAGTGAAAATTAAGGACAGTTAGTGTTATGTCCCTGGAACTTACCAAAGTCCCCACCCAGGTCTGTTCATGCTGCGGGGGCGTTTGCTGCCCCTCATTGGCTGGCCTCCCTCGACAGCCGGCTATAAAAGCCGGCTGCAGGGTCCGGCCAGCCGCTGTTCGTTGTGAGCCTGCTCCAGGCAAGGCTAACACGTTCAGTCCTTTATTGCTCCAATAAAGTCTTGTTGCATCCATGCCCTGGTCTAGCCTCTCATTGCTCAACTACAACACTGGCGACGAGGATGGGATGGCTACCAGAGGCAACCCGCAACAGCTGAAATCACTAAAATCGCTGAACCGCAGCCGCGCCGTTGGAGAGCTCCGGTCAGCAAGAGCGAAAGTAATAGCGTCTGTAGCCGCTTGGTTAGCAAGCTACAGGCGAAAGTGGAGCGCTGCGAGCGCAGCCGCTCAACACGAAAGAGCGCGAAATTCAAACGGCTGTCGTTTGAATTTCTTGACGGAATACAGCGCGGTGCTGTTATTCCGAGTCACTGACGCCTACACAGGCACGAATTTTAAAGCGCTATCAGAGGCGGCTAGCCATTACCACCTACGCTCCCCAGGAGCGTGAAATTCAAAGCGCTGCCAACAGCCATTGCAGCCTTACCACATTGTTAGCCCAGAGAGAGAGAGCAGAGAGGTTCTGTGGAGCCTCTCCAGAGCTGTAATCACTAACCTATCAAGAGCACAAAGTGCCATTTTGTTGTCCCAGAGAGATTTCACAGCAGCCTAACCAGCAGAAGTCCTCATCATGAACTCCAACCCAGCTTTCCCACCGTTCAAGCCGGATGAAGAAAAATGGGAGTCATACAAAAATCGTTTTAATCACTATATCGATGCCATTGGTCTGGCTGATGCTGGGGAGCACAGAAAAAAGTCATTCTTCCTCAGTTATTGCGGAGCCATCGTTTTTGATACTGCCACAGCACTCGTTGCACCACGTGAGTTAAAGAATGTCCCCTGGGCAGAATTGCTAGAGATCCTCACCAATCATTACTTCCCCAAACCCTCACAAATCGCGAGGCGTTTCACCTTCCGGATGAGGAAGCAAGCGGAAAAGGAAACCGTCAACCAGTATATGGCCGCCTTGAGGACTGCAGCCCTTCATTGCGGGTTCGGGAACTATCTTGATGACATGCTCCTCGACCAGCTCGTCTGCGGGGTCAAAGACCTTCACCTCCAAAGGCGACTACTCGCCAAGAAGGACCTCAACCTCTCCCAGGCCATCGAGGAAGCCTTGGCAGCAGAACTGGCAACACAGTCAGCCACCGAAATTCAAGGTCCCGTTCCCAAACAAAGCTGTGCCACCGTTCATTCAGAAGAGGTAGTCAACGAAGATGATCCCAACGATCAAACAGACATCCACCGTCTCGCTCATGCCAAACAACCACAGGCAGGAACCAGGCAAGAAGGCATCAGCACACCCAAACACATCACCCTGTGCCTATCCTGTGGCGGACCTCACTCGAGAGCTTCGTGCAAATTCAAGGTGCCATCTGCAACAATTGCCACAAAAGGGCCACATCGCCAGAGTCTGCCAGGCCGGGCACAACTCAGCACAAAAGGTTCCTCCTTTTTCCCATTCTGGGCCACAAAGGCAAGTTCTAAATTGTCACACTTGCTACCATGCTAACCACACCTGTCACTCTATTAGTAAAATAACACTCTCCATTTTATTAGAAGGTAAACCTTGTCGTATGGAGGTTGACACGGGTCAGCGCTCTCAATCATCTCTTGGAGCACCCTCAAGAAAATCCAGCCCAGACTATCCAGAAACCAGCTCCAGAAGTGCCAGATCACCTTGAGGGATTATCAGGAAAGGACATTCCAGTACTCGGCAAAGGCAAGTTCCTTGTTAATTTTAAAGCTTTCAAAGGCCACCTGCCTCTAGTGGAGTTAACGGCAACCTCCCTAGTCTTCTGGGGCTTGATTGGTTCCCCTACCTCGGCCTAGGGTTAACAGGAGTCCATGCTGTCTCAGCTTCTGACACTGACTCCTTATTCACTGACTACTCAGACGTATTCAGCGATGAGTTGGGGTGTTATAATGGTACCCCATCTCATTTACGGTTGACCCCAAGCGGTCCCAGTACGGCTGAAACCTCGTAGAGTCCCATTCGCCATTCGGCCTAAACTGGACGCAGAGCTGGATAAATTATTAAAGCAAGGGGTCATTGAGCCGACAGACTTCGCCAAATGGGAGACGCCAATTGTCACACCCCTTAAAAAGATGGCAGCCTGAGAATTTGTTCGGATTACAAAACAACAATTAACCGCTTTCTACAAGTTAGCGCGTACCCAGTCCCGGTCATTCAACATTTATTGCATACATTTGAACCTGGCAACATTTTTGCCAAATTGGACATGTCACAAGCGTATCAACAGTTCCCTGTTGACAACCAAACAGCCGAACTGCAGACCATTGTGACCCACAGGGGTGCCTTCCGGTGCAGGCGTCTCCAGTTTGGCGTAAGTGTGGCCCTGGGCATTTTCCAATCCCTCATGGAGCGCATACTTCAGGGCCTCCCTGGCATAGTGCCCTACTTCGACGACATATTGGTCTCGGCCAGGGACAGGCCCCAGCTCTTCCAGAGAGTCAGAGCAGTGTTAGACAGGTTCAGACAGCATGGCCTCAAATTAAAACGGGAGAAATGTGCCATTGCCACTAAACAGGTGGACTTTCTGGGCTATAGAATTGACGCCTCAGGCATTCACCCCCTAGAATCCAAGGTCAAGGCAATTCATGAGGCACCCACGCCAACCACTAAAGCCGAGCTGCAAGCCTTTTTGGGATTATTGAACTTTTATGCATCATTTCTACCTCACAAGGCATCAGTAGCAGAGCCCTTACACAGGCTCTTAGATAAAAAAATCACCTTGGCACTGGGGACACAAGGAAGACACCGCTTTCGCGCAGTCAAATCACTGCTCACATCAGACGCGGTCCTTATTCAATTTGACCCACACCTCCCATTGGTACTGGCTGCAGATGCATCCCCTTTTGGGATTGGAGCCGTACTAAGCCATAGACTACCCAACGGCTCCGAGGCACCAATCGCTTTCTTTTCCAGAACGCTCTCAGCAACAGAGCGTAACTATAGTCAAATCGACAAGGAGGCTTTAGCCGCAGTGGCCGCTGTTAAGAAATTTCATGAGTTCCTTTTTGGCCACAACTTGAACTAATCACGGATCACAAGCCTCTCCTGGGTCTCCTATCTGGAGACAAGCAGACTCCACAAGTGTTGTCTCCCAGAATGACGAGGTGGACCTTGTTCCTGGCGGCCTATTCGTCAAGCTCATCCACTGCCCAGGAAAACCATTAAGCCACGCAGACGCCCTCAGCCGCTGCCCCTGCCAGCTCCAGCTGAAGACCTGCCCGGTCCATGCCATCTTCGATGTCACCGAGCTTGACCTCCCTGTCACCGCCCTCGACATCGCCACCAAATCCAAGACGGACAAAACTATCGCCCAGGTACTGGACTGGGTGAGGAGGGGGTGGCCGGGCTCTAACCTCGCAGCCGAATTCACACCTTTTAAGACCCGTCAACAGGAACTATCTAGCTTACAGGGCTGCCTGTTGTGGGGCACCCGGGTGGTCATTCCGGCCTCACTTCGCACACCAGTCTTAGAGGCACTACACGAGGGCCACCCGGGCATCGTCCGGATGAAGGCGTTGGCTCGGAGTTACGTCTGGTGGCCTGGATTGGACGACGACATCATCAAGTGGGTAAGCTCATGCCAACCCTGTCAGGAATCCAGACCATCCCCTCCAGTCACCACCCCCACAAAGTGGGAGAGCGCCAACGCGCCTTGGTCAAGGCTACACATTGACCTAGCGGGTCCCATACACGGCAAAACCTTCTTGGTGGTCGTAGATTCATACTCTAAGTGGATCGATGTGGCCCAACTATCCACGACCACCACGCAAGCGGTTACCAAGGCTCTGACCCGCCTATTCGTAATGCACGGCCTGATACCTTAGTTTCGGATAACGGCCCCCAGTTTGCCTCAACAGAATTTAGTCATTTCACCACCAATCTTGGCATCCGACACATCTTCACGGCCCCCTTTCATCCTGCCAGCAACGGGCTGGCAGAGAGAGCCGTTAGATCCACAAAAGAAGCATTAGCCAGATTCAGCAAGGAAGATTGGCATCACAGACTCTCCCGTTTCTTGCTAAGCCAACACTCAACCCCTTGCACGGTCACCAACAAATCCCCAGCTGAACTTCTGATGGGTAGACGCCTAAGGACTGTATTGGATAGGCTCCACCCTCACTATTGCCCTGATACCCCTCTCGCTTCAATGACGGGGTCAGAGATTTTGTCTTGCAGGAACATGTCTTCGCAAGAAACTATGCCGGAGACCCGCTTTGGATTCCTGGAGTGATAGTAGCCATCACCGGTCCCAGGTCGTACCGCGTCCAGCTGGAAGACGGCCGCATCTGGAGGAGACACCTGGACCAGCTAAGGAAGCGACAGGGCACCTTCGCCAGTGCCGGATCGTGGGCTCAGGTAGACCCCAGGTGCCACACCAAACGCTTATCGAAGACCGTGCCAGGATTCCTTCGCCACCACCACCCAGACCAAGGGAGCAGGCAGTAGACCAGGACTGCCCGATGGGTCCTCCACTTGAACCAGCAGACGGGGCCACGACATCACCGACCAGAAGCACCGTACCGGTACCAGCGCAAACCGCAGAGCGAGGCTGCACCCCATCACCAACCCTACCGGTTTCCTTTAACACTGAGACACTTGGTAACTCACCGAGTTACGACGCTCGGCGCCAGCACAGACCGCCCGCTTATTTAAATGACTATGCGTGTTCGCATCTGGGGGAAGGGGTGTTATGTCCCTGGAACTTACCAAAGTCCCCACCCAGGTCCGTTCATGCTGCGGGGCGTTTGCTGCCCCTCATTGGCTGGCCTCCCTCGACAGCCGGCTATAAAAGCCGGCTGCAGGGTCCGGCCAGTCGCTGTTCGTTGTGAGCCTGCTCCAGGCAAGGCTAACACGTTCAGTCCTTTATTGCTCCAATAAAGTCTTGTTGCATCCATGCCCTGGTCTAGCCTCTCATTGCTCAACTACAACAGTTAGTCTCATTAATTTGACAGACAATCAATCTTTTAAAACCATTGTTCCAGGAAAGAAAAGCAAAATCTTCTTAGAAGTTACCTTCTGCCATTGCAATATATTATACTGATAAGAGATAACATTTTTATTTTAGTGAACTTGAAATATGAACTTGAATAATAAAATGACAAATAGTATATTATTGTTGTTGTTGCTATTGTTACATTGCTATTCTTATTTAAAGAACATCATGCTGTTTAGAAAAGTTTTAAAGTCATGCAAAGATCTATGTAAACCCTTAAAAAATTTTATTATGCCAATTCTATGCCTGACTGATTAAGTAAAAATTGAAAATAAAAAAGGAGATGTATAGAAAATGAAAAGTAGAGAAAACCAAGGAAGAATACTTAGCCACAGTTGGAAACAAGAAAGCTAGAATTCTGACTAAATTGATATTAGTGAAGCAAACAATGAAAACATTTTTTAATAGATAAATCTTTTAGGCAATGCCTACAAATAATTTATATCAGTGATCAATTTATAGGAAGTTTGATTCAGAAGAAAGGGAGACTGCATTTTTTATTCTTTCAAAGTCCAAATTGATGTAAATTTAAACTTACTATTAAAATAACCTATTACACTGCTCAAAAAAATAAAGGGAACACAAAAATAAGACATCCTAGTTCTGAATGAATGAAATATTCTTATTAAATACTTTGTTCATTAAATAGTTGAATGTGCTGACAACAAAATCACACAAAAAATATCAATGGAAATCAAATTTAGCAACCCATGGAGGTCTAGATTTGGAGTTACACTCAAAATTAAAGTGGAAAAAAACACTACAGGCTGATCCAACTTTGATGTAATGTCTTTCAAACAAGTCAAAATGAAGCTCAGTAGTGTGTGTGGTCTCCACGTGCCTGTATGACCTCCCTACAATGCCTGGGTATGCTCCTGATGAAGTGGCAGATGGTCTCCTGAGGGATCTCCTCCCACACCTGGACTAAAGCATCTCCCAACTCCTGGACAGTCTATGGTACAACATGGCATTGGTGGATGGAGCGAGACATGATGTCCCAGATGTGCTCAATTGGATTCAGGTCTGGGGAGCGGGCCAGTCCATAGCATCAATGCCTTCGTCTTGCAGGAACTGCTGACACATTCCAGCCACATGAGGTCTAGCATTGTCGTGCTTTAGGAGGAACGCAGGGCCAACTGCACCAGCATATGGTCTCACAAGGGGTCTGAGGATCTCATCTCATACTTAATGGCAGTCAATCTACCTCTGGCGAGCACATGGAGGGCTGTGTGGCCCTCTAAAGAAATGCCACTCCACAGCATTACTGACCCACTGCCAAACTGGTCAAGCTGGAGGATGTTGCAGGCAGCAGAATGTTCTCCACAGCATCTCCAGACCTGTGTCAAGTCTGTCACATGTGCTCAGTACGAACCTGCTTTCATCTGTGAAGAGCACGGGGTGCCAGTGGCAAATTTGCCAATCTTGGTGTTCTCTGGCAAATGCCAAACATCCTGCATGGTGTTGGGCTATAAGCCCAACCCCCACCTGTGGACATCGGGCCCTCATACCATCATCATGGAGTCTGTTTCTGACCGTTTGTGCAGCCACAGGCACATTTGTGGCCCGCTGGAGGTCATTTTGCAGGGCTCTGGCAGTGCTCTTCCTGTCTCTCCTTGCACAAAGGCGGAGGTAGCGGTCCTGATGCTGGGTTGTTGCCCTCCTATGGCCTCCTCCATGCCTCCTGATGTACTGGCCTGTCTCCTGGTAGTGCCTCCATGCTCTGGACACTACGCTGACAGACACAGCAAACCTTCTTGCCACAGCTCGCATTGATGTGCCATCCTAGATGAGCTGCAGTACCTGAGCCACTTGTGTGGGTTGTAGATTCCGTCTCATGCTACCACTAGAGTGAAAGCACCGCCAGCATTCAAAAGTGACCAAACCATCAGCCAGAAAGCATAGGAACTGAGAAGTGGTCTGTGGTCACCACCTGCAGAACCACTCCTTTATTGGGATGTCTTGCTAACTGCCTATGCTTTCCATCTGTTGTCTATTCCATTTGCACAACAGCTTGTGAAATTGATTGTCAATCAGTGTTGCTACCTAAGTGGACAGTTTGATTTCATAGAAGTGTGATTGATTTGGAGTTACATTGTGTTGTTTAAGTGTTCCCTTTATTTTCTGAGCAGTGTATTTATTTGTGTAATTCTATATTATACCTCTGTGAAAACAGTATGGTAATAATCATACGCCAATCATGAAAGCAATGGGATAAATAGTAAATTATTATTGTTGGGTCCTGGGCCTAGTGCTTTTCCATACAGTTAATAATTTGGTTGAAGTGGAGGAAATGCTTATGAGCACTGCAGCTGACTCAGTTCGAGTTAGTGAATATATTAAAAGAAATAAAATGTGAAACCATCTGGATAAATTAGAGAAATGGACTTAAAAATAACTGCAATTTAACAGAGGCATATGGAGCCATCACTAAGGAAACACACACAAAAATTACAGATATAGGAGATATGTAATTTGTTAACATTTGCTACTTTCAAAAGTAATTAATTGCAACTAAATTTTCTGCATCTTAATGTTTTGTTAGTCTCTTTCCTCTTTACAAAGAAATCAGTACTGTTTCTCATTTTCAAAAATGCTTACCAAAAAAAAAAAGGAAAAAATCAGCTTTTCAGAATGGCAGTCATACTGTATTTACAACAAAGAGCTTCACAGATAAATGAAGACATAATCCTAATTTATTATCAGAAATATTATTGCATATTTATGAGTTCAAAATTAGTTTAGCATTAAAAGCCAAAACAGATTATGCTGTTAGTTAAGCTTTTTTATTTCTTTCATTCTTTTCAGGAAATCAAAGAATTCTGCAGCATTTTTTATAAAACGAAAAAAATCAAAATTCTGATGCTAGGATGAAGGTTGTAAATCCAAAAATAATCAGAGAAAACATCTCTTTTGCTCTATTTTTAGATGGTGTCAATTTCAAACCCTGCAAGAAGATTTCCTTCCTTTTCAAAAGCAGTCCTATCTTTGGTTTGTTCTGAAGGAAAAAATAAATCATCTTTAGCCTCCAGAGCTTTGGCAAGAACAAGGGGTGAGGCACTTTATTCTCTTTCATTCTTGTTCCGTTCATCACATTCACATTTGCAAGAGTGCAGCTTGTTTGAACTTTTTTTCTTTTAAACTAGAATAAAACCTCAAACTAGTTGGACATTCCCACGGTGAATGCCTCTCCATTGCATAACTTAAGTATTGCACACCAGTTAATTCAAATTACAATGCAAAAAGTATGCTGAGTTAACACAAAAATTCCAGATGGTATGACCTATTTCACAATAGCATACATTGCTTCTTTTGAATTTTTATAAAAACAGATGTGCTACTGCAAGGTTGTTCCTTAAAGAATTTATTAAAACTATAAGTCTTCTTTATGCTATAAGTTCTCTCCAACGTATCATGTTATCAAAACAATAAAGCTGTGAATTTATTTTGTATAATTATGTGTTCATTCATATTAATGCAAATTCCTATAGCAATATGGTTATGTAATCAGAAACAATCTGGGCAAGCAGCCTATTGAAATAAATGCAAAAGTACCAAATATGAACTTTTAATTCCTCCATTATCAGCATGAAGATAAACTAATGCTGAAACATTTTACCATCAAAACAGAAATTATTGTAAACAAACTAGGTATCTTCAGTATATCACTTGTACTGTACATAATATGCATTGTTCATACATTTAAAGATTTCAGAAATCTGAAAGGATAATTAAAAAGAGTTGGTGTTTCAGGAAGGAATATATGAAAAATTATTGACAAATACCATCAGGCCTTTGTATTAATACATGCACAAATATTAACTATGAATAACCCCTACAACAGTATGACTAAGAAAGAAAGAGGATATTGCTGAATAATAAGTTGTAGAAGAAGGCAAATTATGTAGCCACTGAATTAGAATTACGCCTTACCTACATTTTACATGGATTTGATACTACCCTTGCAAATGCTGGCAGTGGCCTTTGCTGATGTAAGCAGATCTCCTTCAATGTCTAGTCAATGACAAAAGCCTTCCATTCCATGTTACATTTGTGGATTGAAAGGGTTGGCTGAATATCAATTGTCTCATCTATTGTTGATCTTATATTAGGAAATTGGGAATTTAAGGTAGCCATACCCTTTTAGTTGAGGACACAGCCAAAAGACCCATAAGGGTAAAGGTTCCCCTCACACATACATGCTAGTCATTTCTGGCTCATCCCCATTACAAAGCCAAAGAGCCAGTGCTGTCTGAAGACGTCTCTGTGGTCATGTGGCTGGCATAACTATACACCGAAGGCTCATGGAATGCTGTTACCTTCCCACCAAAGTGGTTCCTATTTTTCTATTTTCATTTTTACATGCTTTCCAACTGCTAGGTTGGCAAAGTAACAGGAGGACTACAAGTTACAGAAGCTCACTCCATTATGTGGTGCTAGGGATCTGAACCGCTGAACTGCTGACCTTTCTGATTGACAAGCTTAGCATCTTAGCCACTAAGCCATAGCATCCCTTACGGTGATCCATACTGAGAACCAATTCCATGTGATGAACAACATATGAATGATACCTTGTAAATATATGCTAGCAAATTATAATGCATAACCAGTACTTCTCAACTTATGAACACAATTGAGCCCACAATGTCTGTTACGATGTGAGACATTTGTTTAGTGAGTTTTGTCCTATTTTACAATTTTCTTCACTAAAAAGTTGTTTAGTGAATCACTGCAATTGTTAAGTTGATAACAAGGTTGTTAAGTGAAACTGGCTTCTGAATTGATTTTGCTTGTTAGAAGGTCACAAAGGGTAATCACATGAGCCTGGACACTGCAACCAGCCTAAATACAGTTAATAGTTGGAAATGTCTGAATTTTAATCATGTGACCATGAGGATTCTGCAACAGTTGTAAAAGTGCTAATGTAGCTTTGAACAGTCACTTAACAAATGCTTGTTAAGTCAAGTATTACCTGTAATCACCCCTGATAGGAACAAATAAATCTCATTTAGAATATAAAAGAATGATAGGATAAAACTGCAAAAGAAGTTGAATGATTAAAGTATTTTGTCCTGCAAGAACAAATGTGAAGTTTATACAACTTGGGAAAATAAATGATAAAGAGACTGATTGAGTCAACAGTGGTAGGGTTTAAAAACTAAGTGAGAGTTCTATTTCAGAAAGAGAAAGAGAAGAAATAAGTTGGTTATAATAAATAAAGGAACTATGAAAATGAGGATAAGTAATCCATATAAACAAACTTGTAATAAATCTCCTTAATATTGTTACAATTATAAAATATAAAAATTTTTGTCATAAGCAAGTTCATCTTTAGGCCAAAGCCAAACAGGCACTGGCTTAACATGCCAAAATCTAAATCTATGAAATCACCACTTCATCTAAATCATTACAAAGTTTTAATCTTCATATCAGCAGAATATGGAGTCATCGGTCAATGTTGCTTAGGGGCACCTTGCTCTGGCAATGGTCACAAATGGCTCAGTGGCCAAACCAGCTTTTACACACTTTGTGAAGGAACGCATTGCAAGAGTGGGAGGTTTGCAGAATTATCTTATGGGGGGTGGTCAAAAAAGGCAAGATAGTGGACATGACCGATTGATAGAATCCATGTCCCTTCTCAAGTTGCCAAGATTGCAGTTTCACATCTGGGATTTAACTGATCTGAACATTAATTCTTGCAAACATATTACTAAAACAACCTGTAAGTAACAAACAAGATTTTAGAGGCTGAAAATGCCATCTTGATACAAGTTTGTCTGGCTTTTCATCCAATACGTGCAAAACCAACACATTTGTTTTTAAGTATTACCTCTACACTCGATAATATCTCTTCCCTGTTCATTCCCAGGCTATTATTTATTACAGAATTCTTGTTAATATAATTGTAATAGAAATGAAATAATACTCTATATAGATTCTGAACTATCTACTTTGTATTTGGCTCAATTTTTGTTACTAATGTCATGAGATTTTCCATTATCTGCTGATTGAGTTTAACAAGCCTTAGCTTGTTGAGCTGACAAAAAATGTTCATGTTAGAAGCAAACCAAAGCTCAATTTCAACTATCACAGTACAATAACTGTGTTAACCCACCCAACCTTTTTGAATGTACCAATTCAACTATATGTTGTGTCTATGTTTCCACAATATTAGTCCTACAATTTCTGGGCCCTAAAAATTGGGAAAATCACCAGATATAGAAAAAAGTAAAGGTAAAGGTGTCCCTAAGGGTTTTACTCTGCTATTTATGACCAACCTTAAGGGGAAGAGCTCATCTCTGTTTCTTCAACCAAAAAGTCAAGTTGCCCAAAGATGCTTCTGTGGTCATCTGCCCAGCATGACATCATACCACAGCACAGAATGTATGGCAAAACACGGAACTCTATTAATTTCCCATATGCTTACATGCAGTACCTATTCATCTACTTGTTTTTATATGCTTTCAAATTGCTTATTTGGAAGGAGCTGGGGCAAGTGATGGGAGCTCATTCCATCTTGTAGCCCTTGGGTCTTGAATTGCTGAGCTATAGACTTTTAATGGTTTAAGACTCAGCGTCCTAACCACTGAGTCACTGCGTCCCATAGATCACTAGATGGCAGCAAGGAAATTAAAAATATTCTTGTAGGCCAGATACAATACGCATAACAATAAAAGGAAATTAAAAAGACCCTTGTAGGCTGAATACAATACACATAACAATAATATGTAAGTTAATATAAATTAAAATAAACCAATTTATCAGCAATATGCAAAAAATTAGCTCTAATTTAGTATTATTTTCATGAAAGAAACTGAAGCTTTAATTAAATAACAATGACATTTAGACAGAAATAGATCGTCATATTTCACAGGATGTAAAAGGCACTTTAGAAAATGCTTTCATTCTGGATTTTACAGAACTATTCAGGTAGTTGTCAATTAGAGACTGGCACATTATTGACTGCAATTATGACAGTGATGAAAACATCTTTACAATCAGCCCTCACATTTACAATCTTTGCAGGTCTGTAAGCAAACCTGTAAGCTGAAGTAAGATCATAAACACAATCACAAGTTCACATAATGACTACTTCACTTAAGTGCCTGTCCCAACTGCATTTGCTAAATAAGGACTACCTGCATTCTGGTGAATGGTAAAGTTTACCACATGCAAATTTTCTTTTCTTAGGAAAGCTCAACTGGCAAAATATGACAGTCTTTGAACAAGCAGAGACGCAAGTTCAGGCTTTTTCTCCAAATCTTTGCAGATAAAAGTAATGATCCGGTAATGTTTTATTTGCATTTGTGTCTCTTCTGAATTAAAGTCGGTCTAAACATGATCTCTCCTTCAGACAACCCTCCCAGCATCCTGGTACAGCACAATATCAAAAAGACAGCATAAAAATGTTAATTGCTTTAATTCACTGATAACATACCACAAATGAATATAAATTATTTTGCCGCTGTTCCTTCAAACTAGTTTTTCTGTGAAGCATGGATATTTTTTAAACAGCATTGCTGCTCCTTGTACATATCTCAAATGAAAAGTAAACATCTTTTACATAAAATTTATATTGGCAAAACACGCTTTCCCCATTTTTTTCTATGCAGCCTGTCACTTTAATTTTACCCTTGACTCAGAAAAAATAGTCCTAATTTTCAAATCTCACCTACACTAGTTTGTGAGTCATCTCCAGGTACCGATCAGCCAGTTGCTCAACCTCTTCCTTGCTGAAGCTATTTGGAACATTTCACGCATAGAAGACCTAAAGGATATTCATCAAGTCTTAGATGCTACCCCTTCTTATTAACAAATCCAGGTCATTCAAAGAGATTTTACATATTTCTATTCAGGATATATGTTTATCTTTTTTGCCGTGGTTCAAAGTAGCAAGATTTTTGTTATTGTTGTTGTTTTGGGAAAGAACACAATGCAACCTGAAAGCAGAGGGAGGAAAATGAAGAAAGAAAAATGACAGGTAATGTTTAAAAGGGATTCTCAGATAGGGATTCTATGGACACTGATTGAATTTTGTGTTATTTCATGATCTTCTTGTTCAAAAAGGAATGTAATTTGGAGTGAAGTACAATTAGTGAGAAGGAAAGTGCTTCTGAATGTAGAAATCTATAATGATTTTTGTTGAGTTAATTATACAGAAAGAAAAATAAGTTGTTCCATATGTAAAAGAGGATAAAGTTAAAAATTGCTTTACTTTAAAGTAGAATACAGCGTAGCATTCTATTGTAAAATTTGTATGTTCCATTTTTTAAAAAAAAAAAGTAAAAAATGCTGTTAGAAATGCTTGCTCTTGTTCAAGAAAAACAACATTGGATTTTAACTCTCTTAACTGTACTAAGGATACAGAAGGAGTTCTGAAATCATGCTAGCACATGCCAGATTAGAAATCTTTAGAAACTACCATAAACAAAAGTATTAACATTCCACATTTTTAAATACCATAAATGTAGTTGCTAAGCTTTCACTCTTAGGAATAAAAGACAAAAAAACAGGACAGTGCTGTAAACTCTAATGGACAATTTATCTTAAAGTTAGGTAATTTGAATTTTCAGAAAATTTATAAATAAATCCTGTAACATATTGAAGTTTCCCTACTTCACTTTTATTTAATATTTTGCCTTTTTATATATAGATGTAACACTTCTGTTAAGGATTCTGAATAATTTTACAAACATTGCAGGAATTTTGGGGCATTTCTTTTTTTACTAAATTAAGTATTCTTTACATCCAGACTTATTAAATATGTAGAATTATTCAATATGTAAACATAATTTGTTGATTCCTTCAAAAGCAGAACCAAAGTGCCTTTCTTTATAACTTATTTGTTCATTCTGTGGTTTTCAAGTAAGGTCATGAGAACAGATCTCCTTGTTAGTTGCCAAAAATTACGTGAATGTGTGGAGAGTCAATAAACATTTTTGACTCACAGTGGGCATATGAGAGGAACCATAGGGATGGTGCACGAGTTCTGAACATTCTCAGCCTGTGCTTTCTGATTTCCTTTCATCTACAACTTTCCCCATTACATAGAAATCATCTTTCACTGTCTCCATTCTTTAATTATGATTGCCTTTCCTCCACTCCCAACCCTAAAGGAACTGTGGACCGAGTGAAGTCACTCACCTATACAATTTCTTGTGCAAGTAATAGCATGCAGTATTCTCTGGATTTATTCCACTTCTAAAATGTTAGGCAAATTAGAACATGTTGTTCTCTACAATATGCTCTTCAAATTCATAAAGGTATTATAGTACTCAGTACAGTCTTACAACCTATTCTGCAGGCATTTATACCAAGAAAAAAGCAGAAAAGGCTGTGAAATGCTATATGATTAAAGGCAAGCTTGTAATGATTAGTGGAACTAATTTTGTCTATACTTTAATTTGCCCCAGAATAGAATAGTTCTCTTCCATTTACAGAACTTATTTTAAGCAGACAGATTAAAGAAGATGGGAACTGAGAAATCAGAGGAACTTAGATTAAGCATTAGTTGTCTTATGTTTACTGTTTGTTTTTTAGTATTTTTTAAATTGCTTACAAAGTTAAATAAAAATAACTACAGAAATGATGGAATAAGAATGGATTATTTTTGCAACCAAGTCAATTAATGATGAGACCTTGTTATTTGAAATACTTCATTTTAAGACTGTCGTCAGATGCTATTTGCCATGATATGATGATTAAATGGCCTACTTGAAGCAATTCTCAGATATCAGATTCCTTTATGTATAAATAGAAGACATATAAATAGAAGGCTGTTTCCAAAGCAGGATATACTGTACCTGCAGTAGGTTGATTACTTAATAAATGCAATGTTATTTATCCATTAATTTCTCTTTTACTATTTCTCTTTTACTATTTTGAAATAATACAAATGTTTATCCTATTTTGTTCTAACCTACACTCAATCTTAAATTCCTAAAAGTCTAGAAAACAGAGGTAAAAGTTCCATGTGCATTAAAAAGTAAAATGTATTTATAGAAATGTTACCCAATTCACAAGAAAAAAATTATGAGAGCTATGAAAATAATCTCATCTCTTTTATTCATAGTTTGATGCATGCTAGGACATTAAGCAAAAATTGTCCTACTTTGGTCCACAATTAGAAATCAAATGAGGAAAAAACAGACCAGTGAAAGAAGGCATGAGTAGAGGTTCCAAGATTTGAAATACTGGACAATCTTGACTTTGGAAGAAGAAATAAAAAAAAAATGCTATGGGTATATGCCCAGGATCATAAGGTGGTCCCCTAAACAGCCATAGGGCCAGTGCTTGTGGTTTTCTTGATCGTATCATGTGGCATTATTACCATGTTGAGTTTTTATTATTTCCAAACCTCACTGTAAAAAATCTAAAGAGAGGACCGGTTCGGTGTCCGCTGATCTTCGGCACTACCAGTACAACAGAACTGGGGCGAACCGGTGGAATATTACCACTTTCTTGATTGACAAAGAAATATATCATGCATTTCAATTTTTATTTTTATGCAATTTTATATAAAGCAGTGTTTTTCAACCTTGACAACATTAAGATTGCAGATTGATTTAAAAGGAAACCTGGTCAGTTGGTAACATAATAAAAAACATTAACTGCAGATAAAATTATCATCCCTATTGTTTCTTAAACCAAGCATTGTCTTACTCTGCTTTTTGATTATTTTGCAAGGTTCAGGCACAGAATTGTCCTTCCTAGAAATAGTCAAGAAGATTCTTTAAATAGAATTCCAGTATGTGTGTAAAATGAGTGTTACATTAATGTGTTGTAGAAGTACGCTTTTATTGCTTTAGGACAGGGGTGTCAAACTCAAGGCCTGCAGACTGTATCCGGTCCATCGGGTGCTTAATTCTGGTCCACGGGGCAAGCCTGGAAATATCAAGGGACCAGCCCACAGTGCCTCTGGTGGTTACAACGGGTCACGTGCAGTTCCCCCCATGCCTCATTTTCACCCTCCATGGCCTCCTGCAGCATTCTACTGGCCAAAACCAGGCCAGAAACCAGACCGAAACTGGGCTGAAAAATGAGCTAAAATGGGCCAAAAATGGGCTGTAAATTGGCTGAAAAATGGGCCCCAAATGGCTGAAAAACAACCTGAAAATGGGCCACTTGGCCCGTTTTCAGCCAGCAGCCTGCTGCAGGAGGCCATTGAAGCAAGGTGCAGGGAGGGTCTGTGCATACCCCCTGCACCCCGTTTTGGCCAGCAGGTTGCTGCAGAAGGCATCTATCCTGCCCCTCCATCCCTCCCCATCACAGGCCCACAGAGAAGAACTTCAATGCTGATCCAGTCCTTGAAGAAATCCAGTCTGACACTCCTGCTTTAGGATAAAGTAGATAACATTTTTGACAACTTGGAACAATTTTTCACGCTCCACATCCAACATTTGGAATTTCCAATTAGCAAAGTCATATTAATTGTGCATCCTGGCAATTCTCATCCCAACTTATCTGGAGATCACTAGCTAGAATGTTAACTTAGTATGCATACAACAATGAGCCCATCTCATCTCTCACTGATATTGATACTGCTTTAAGCACATTTCTTTTGGTATAAACAGCAAGGTAGGATATATATTTAATTATAAATATCTAACAACTAATACATTCAAAAAATCCTTATTTTCATCACAAGCATAATGACATCAGCCAGAAAGGTTTAAAAGACTATGCTTCAGTAAATTAAAAAACACAAACACAGATTTCTAGTTTATAGATAAAAAGTGCATTGAGGAGTCTTGGTGGTCCCTTGTTATTTGTTATTTTCTTGCACATGTTTACCCAATTAGGTAACTTCATCATTGCTAGCATAGTGTAGCACTGATGATGTTACCTAGTTGGATAATGGAACATCTCCAAAAATACAACCAAGCTCAAAGCACTAAAGACCCTATAGTTCTATCCCAAGCTAGAAATATTCTCTTCTAAAAGGCACACTATACATGACAAAGTGGTAGAAGATGCATATGCATATGGCACAAATTTCTTTACAAAGAATTAATCAAAACAAAAGGAGATGATCCTAGGAGCTGAAGAAGCTCTTGGATGAGAAGAGAAATGTCGTCAAAGAAAAACAAGAAAGTCAAGTTGCCTTTTCAAAAAGCACCTCTGGGACATCCAAACTACAGGGAATCAATAAATTTTTGAACTTGGTCATGCCTCAATGCAAGCTTGGTAATTGTAGGTCTCCTTTCATGCCCCCAAGTTTTTCTGTATGCCATTTTTGGATATTCTTTTTTAATAGTTGGATAGCACTAGCACAGCACATCATTTCTTTGTTACCAGTAGGAAAATTGTCAGCATTCCAATGGAACTTCCCATTTCATTCAGCACTCAGAAAAAAAGTTCATCAAAGTAAGAATTTGTTTAATTAGTTATATTGGTACATCTGGGAAAACCCAAATCTGAAAGTTCCAGGTTTTTCTTTCCCAATTCAAAATCAAAGCCCATCCCCTGCACCAACCATCACATGATCCAATCAACCATCATTCCAACTGGAGACATTTTTCCAGACACTCCTCTCCAAGTACAGGGTAAATTGTCCTTGACTTTTGAGAATAATGTTGTTGAGTCTAATATTCTTCCTCTCTATGAAATCCCTCCTCCCAAATTCCCAGGCACAAAAATGTGGCAGCCTCAAAGCTTCTAAGTAAAATACGGCTTCCAAGACTGACAAAAACCTTTACACTCCATTGTTGAAAGATTAGGCTTTATTTACTGATAAATTGATGTTTTGTATTTCATCATGGCAATTCATCTTATGAATAAGAAAGTCAACCATGATAGTTGCTGTAATATCTTCTCAAAATTTCAAGCATATATCTAGCACTGCCTTCAGTCTGAAATATTGTGGTTTCTAGCATAGCTAACAGAGGATAAGAAAATGACAGCTAATACAGAGACACAGACATAGTACTCCTTTTCCATCTAAATGGACTTTTATTGTTACAGTTAAATATACAGTTATATTTATATTTTAATAACATACAATAAACTTATATAAATTTTAATTACAGGCCTAATTAACTACCTGGTATGCATTTAAGTACAAAGCCTCCTTGGAATTCCTTCACTGTTTTAATTTCTATGTGATATTTCTCATGCATCTGGCAAGAAGACAAAAATCCTTCTTGAGAAAAAAGATAACACGGTCTCAGCCTGACCTGATATAAGTGTATCTTGGGAATTAGGGCAATTTTTTTTCTTAGTTTTAGAACAGGTTCAGTAAAATAAAGCAATACAGTTAGTTTTATCTGATAACCCTAAATTAAGATGGTTAAATTAAATATTTAGTCAGAGAGTCAATATAAAGAACATATAGAGGAATGAAAAGTGTAGACTTCTACTCCAGCTATTGCTGGGACTTCTTACTGTGTGTATAGAATTACTTATTTAGGGCTAAAATTATGTTAATTATTTCTTTCAATGTAAACTACATAGACAGATAGGCCACAGCATCATTGGGCAGGTGCAGGCTATCTTGGAACAGGATCACAGCAGGAATTTGAATAACTTTTTAATTTGTTGTTGCAGTCCCAGAATAGGCTATTTTATCAATTTGCCAAAGTAAATTTACAATGAAACACAATTCTTTACTATCTGGTAATAAACCAGTATAACAGATGCATAAGTTGATTATATACCACAGTTGACACACCTGTTGCTTTTTCAACTCTTGTAACCTTCTCCTTTTTATTCAGTGTTAAACAAAACATTTTGACTGTAAACATCTGTTTCATAATTTCAGTATATGTAAAATAAAGAAAGTAATTTTGCTTTCTCAATTATAATACTTCATATTTTGAAGTGAACATGAATTATGTTGCTTTGTAAATGATTTTAGGGAATTTTATAAATTATGTACACTTCATGATTGGAAGAAAAAGCATAATTGTGATACAATTTGAGTGACAGGCTATATTAACACTTGTATAATTTGGGATGACAATCTATAGAATTGTAGGAGAAGGGTTGGAGTCAAAAAAAGAAATCAGCCTAGAATCTCTACATAGCCACAAACATCAACCTTTCTTAAATACAACTAATCCATATCTAGCACCAAAATAGTGCTAACCATTGGTTGAGTAGATTCCTATGCATAGGCATGAGTAAGATTAAATTGGTTTCATTGGAACTTAAAGTGTGGTCCTGGTCTTTCATGCCTGACAAGAATATAATTAATAGACTCACTATCCACCAGGCTGACCATGAATGTACTCTGGTGAAGTACAAATATTCTATGCCATTTGTTCAGGATTAATCCATTTCTGAAAGTATTTAATGTATTGTTGTTATGGGGAAAACCCTAGTTTACTTCTGCTTTCAACATGTACTCAACCTTCAACATTAGCTAATCTTGCTAAATTGGTGTCTCATTGCTTGTAGTTTAAACAGCTTCCTTATGTTTGGAAGGTCAATGCTCTGGCAAATAAATGCAAAGCAACTGAAATAATGCAGATGTTGCTTTGGTTTAATAAGCTAATTAGCTTTATTAATTTATGTTTATGCTAATAATGTTTAAGCTATTAGATTTTTGAATTTTGCTTTCTTATATAGACATTATCATCTTGTAGAATGGCTATGAATGGTAATAATAAAAAATCAACACTAGTATTCCTCACTTAGTTACCACAATCGAGCCCAATATTATCGGGTCATAGTTTGCAATTGTTAAATGAGAAACCCATGTAATCACGTCATTCTTGCAGTTGCAGTAATTAAGTGACTGTATGGGTCAATAAGTGAATAAAGCAAAATAGCTGCCTGCCAAAGAAGGAGAGGCAGTTCTTTTACTCTGTTTGCAAAAAGAATTCCTTCACTGGATGCAGGAAATTTAGCCCATCCACAGAAGGAGTTTTCTGCAAAGGAGGAAATTCCTTAGCTAAGCGAAGCCCCATTAGGTCAGCCCAAAGAAGTTCACTCCCATGAAGTGAGTGAAGGAGCAGCCTGCCCTCCTTCAACAATTCTTTCACTGTCTGTACATTCCTTCTCTGGGTGGGCTGAACAGGACATGTCTTCTTTTGGCTGGACAGTGAAGCAGTTCCTTCCTCTACTCCCTGTGCAGGGGAGGATCTTTTCAGCCAGAGACTGAAAGATCTGCCTGCCAGATTGATTTGAAACCACACGGGTTGCTCTCCTATGGTCTTTTCTCTGATATTTTCTTGGCTTCAACAATAGCCAGTGTAACTGAGCAGAAGACTGAAGATACAGAAATACAAAATTACCTCAGTCAAACATCATGGATGCATAGTCTTGAACTTGACATAAAGAAAATATACTTGCCAAAAAAAAGAGGAATCTGCACATGGAAACTCTGTTAAGAGTTTGTGTAAATGAAGAGGAGAGAAGCAAAAATGACATTGTCCAAGGAGATTGGAGAGTGAAAAGATTCACATTAGGCCTTGTGTCAGATGACAAGTCTGTGTCATGTGATAGTGATAATGGGAGATTTTAGTTATTCAATTATCCAGATATCTGCTAAGAATCTTATTCTGGCAAGCTTGACCTCTAATAAATCCATGTTCTCTCTTGCTGATAACATTGTATGGAAGATGGTGGAAGAAACAGCAGGGTGATCTGCTTTCCTCAATCTAATTCTCATCAATTTGTTAAGAAAAATCAAAGTGACTTGTACCTTGAGAAATAAAAACCCTGTTATCATTGAGTTCAGTATAACCAGAGGAAAAGGAACTACAAGAATTCCTGAATTCTTGCATACTTCACAAAAGTGGATTCTTATGAATAGATAAGTCAGAACCTATTGTTTAAATATTGAAAAGTATCTGGGGAAAATGAGAAATTCTATAAAATGTGATACTAAAGGAGCTATCATGAATATTTTGTACACCAAGGAAAAAAAAGGAAAACTAAGAGACAAACTTGGATCTCTCTAATATGCTGAAAAGAAAAAGGGAAGATGGATGAAGAATACAAAGATTATGAAGTCTTCAGAAATTAGTAGGAATAATATAAAAAAGTTTTAAGCTAAAATTGAACTGAAATTTATATAACAGAATGACCGTTTGGTACATGAGAGACAAAAAGAGAGTGCCAGAAGGTGTAGGGTGAGAAGAAAGTGATGAACTAGTAACGGCTGATGTTGAGAAGATAATAGTTCTTAAGACTCTTTTGCATTTCTCTTCTTTCAAAATGAAAGCAGAACCTAGTTAGTAATTGTTATGCCATTGGAAGATGTTTAATAAACAGGGAAGGATTAAGAGAGATCTTAGCTAATGTCAATGATGAAACTAGCAGAAGTGAAAACAGAATTGCTGTCTATAATCTTTGAGAACTGCTAGATGGGTGAGTTGCCAGGAGACTAGAAGGCAACAAATGTTATCCCCAGCTTCAAAAATAGATGGGACCCCATAAATATAGATTTGTCAAGGATTATTGACAAATAATAAACCTCCAATAGATTATTAAGCACCATGTATGTGAACACTTAGAGAGGCATATTACAATTAAGAGGAGCTAGCAAAGTTTAATTTCTAATGAATCATGTCAAGTTATTTTCTTCAACCAAATCATTATTTTAGTAGATTAGGTTAATATTGTGCACATATTTTATCTGGCTCTCAAAAAAGTTTTTATTTGCTAATGGTTGCAGTAATCTATATTGCTTTCTATATTGCATTCATCATCAATGGCATGATAAGGAAGATGAATGAATCTCCTTTAAAATATTAGCCACCCAATGTCATTTTGTGTGATATGCAAAAGTACAAGGAAGTAGATCAGTCTAAATGTCAGAAGGAATGTCCTGACTGTGCAAGCCTGTATCAGCCAGGCTATGACAAGAAGGGGTCCTTTGCTGGCAATCCTGAAAAGTTGAATAATCATTAATCAAATGACTCTAGTAGATCTTAGGTTGCAGGAGACAGCTACTAGCATTCTTCTCAATTTTTATAAATTTATGTGTTATTAAAAAGAAAAGAATTAAGTTAAAGTAATGAAGTTCTGACACGCATTTAAAAAAAACATTGATATAATAGATCCACTGGGTAGAGATGATGTTTTAGCTACAGTATAGTCTAGTCAAACAGTGATGTTTGCTTTGATTGAAGATATGTATAAAAAGATGCACAATTATGTTCACCAAACTGATTTATTCATGATGGCAAACCTATGGCACATGTGCCAGAAGTGGCACGCAGAGCCACTTCTGCCGGCATGTGAGAGGTCACCCAAAAGGGTCCCACTGCACATATGCATGTGCTGCCCACCCGCCAGCTGATTGTTGGATATCTGGCATGCATGCGTGGGGGCGGGAGGGATACGCATGCATGCGCAGAGATTTGCGGTGTGCACAGGGGGATCCTGCAGAGATGCAGGGCACAGGGGATCATGTGCATATGTGCAGAGATGCGCACCATGCGTGAGGGGGTCACATGCCATGTGCAAGGGGTATGGGGGGCCATGTGCATTGCCTTCTGGGTGCTGGCATGTGAGTGCAAGAGTGCACAACCACACACACAATTTTCGGCATGGGAGCCCAAAAAGATTAGCTACCACTATTCTAGTATATATTCCATATTTGCTCTAGTATACATATCTGCAAAAACCTAGCATCACATTAATCTACTAAAATAAAAACTTGTAACAACTATGGACACAAAATCTCCTCTTATGAAGTTCAACAAAAATATACAAAGAGTAGTGGACTTCCGGTTTGTAGGACTTCAGCGGCAGGCAGGAATCCGCGATCATGCGTGGTTTCTGCCTGGGCTCGATGCTGGAGCATCCCGGGCCAGTTGGCTTTGGGGCTAAGCTACCCCATAGAGGTGGCGAAGAGGGAGGAGATCCCAGCAGGGTTGAGGGAAGCTGCATCTTTCCTCCCCAGCTGGCTAAACTCCCTTTCCCGAAGGCGGCAGAGCGGCGGTCAGAAATGGCCGCCTCAAAGAAGCACTCATCCGGAAAAGAAAGTGCAGGAGGAAGTTAAGAAGTGAAAGTTTTGGCTGACCAGGATAAGAAGCAATAACTAAGGCATCCTGGAATTTAAATTTTTAAAAAAGATGCATCGCTCCCAAAGAAGGTTCGGAAACAGCGAATGAAAGTGAAAAGGGAAAGGTTTGTTTTTTTTTCACTCTCCTTCCTTACGTTGACAGTGAACAGAGATGAATGAGAAATCAGAAAATCCCACTTTGGCATCAATAGGTAATTAAACTGGATAATTAAATGTCAAGGGGATAATAAGGATTTCTGAACACTAAAAAAAACTTTTTTTTCTTTGCTGTAAGTGGGAAGGGAGAGAAAAAGAATAAGAGCAGGATTTGGAAGGAGGAGACTGCCTGAATTTAAAAGAATTTGATTAAATCCTAACAAGACTTCTAAAAGATACATTTTAACTGGAACTTTGTAACTAAACAGTAAGCCCAGGAAGAGAAAGTGAAAAAAGAAGGAAGTATTAAAAGAAACAGCTTGTATGTATTTAGATTGCTTGATGACTTTGGGACTTTTGTAAATTATATTTGAATGACTAAAACACTTGGGTGGTTGTTTGGAAATTTTTTTATAATGGCATCACTTGTGGATGAACTGAAAATGGAATTTAAAAAATACAAAGAAGAGGAACAAGAAGGGAAGCACTCTTTTGGCTCTGTTTTTCAATTCTTAGAAATGGCGATCTGTACCTACAAAAAACTACAAGAAAAGACTGCACAACAAGAAGATTGGGACAAAGAAGAAGCCATCTTTAACAAACAAGTAACTTTACTTGGGGAAGAAAAGGGAAAGGAGGGAAAGAAAATGGAGACTTTAAGACCTAAAAAAACAACCCCAAAAAAGGAAAAATAAGGTGAAAAGTGGATATAATGTTAGAAAGCAACAGAAAAGGGGAACACAGAAGAGGGAAATGGAGGTGGAGAGACAAGGGGGAAAAAAGGGCAGAGAGAAGAAGCAAGGGAGGAAGGAAAGGATAAGAAGCTACAAAGGTGTGGAGCAAGATGTAAAGAAACAGGATTTATTTAGAGATAATGGGTAAAAATTTAACTGAAAAGGTGATTCTGCAATGGTACATAAGATTGTATTGTTATATTTGTATTAGAAATAACATATGATTACAAAGTGGGATAAAATACTTAGTGTAATTCAGTGAAACTTTTGTGAATAAAAGAAATGTAATGAAATAAATGGGAGAATTGAGTTAGGAAGGAATGGGAACATTTTAATGACATAATGTTTTAAAATACAAGTGAAGTGGGGGGGGGAAATAACTATGGAAAGTTTATAAGTGTTCCCATAGAAGTATGATACTTGTTTGAAAAGTAATGTGTAAAATGTTAAGATTTAAATGAATATTAATATTAATGATAGAACTGAATTGGTATGGATTGTTGTTTTAATTATATTATACATTTATAATTTTTTCTTTTCTTAAAATACAGTGTGTAGTTTTAGAAAGTACCAAGCAGAATCCGAATGGAAGTTATGTATTATACTAAGTGTTATAAATTTAGGGGAAAGATATAAAGGCATCATACTCCAATCAGTGATTACAGGAGAAATTTTGTTTAATGAGAAAAGATTATAGACAGCTGGAAACAGGACAGACAAAGAATACAAGTATAATTATCTGAATTGAGATGAAATAAACAAAATTAAATTAAGAAATTTAAAAGAGAGGAGAAGCAATATAGAAAATGTAGAATGGTAATAAGATGTAGAATGGTATATAAAATGAGCATGAATTTGAATTTGTGTCTGTATGAAGAGATGCAACCCGGGATCAAGCTGCTTTCAAAAAAGATGTTTTATGTTTTGTTTGTTTATGTTTGTTTTTAAAAACCAATAAAATTTGTGTATGTTGTGTGTGTGTGTGTGTGTGTGTGTGTGTGTGTGTATATATATATATATATATATATATATATATATATATATATATATATATATATAGATATATTATATATGTGGTTGTTCGGGTTTCTCCGCGTAAGATTCAAGTATCTAGGCAAGTTTGATGAAGTCTCATTCATCATCTTCAGGCTTCTGTCTCCAGCTCTGTGCTTCTCAGAGTAATGGAGATTGCAGCTGCTTCCTCCTTTTAACTGCCAGTGGGGTGGAACTTGATTGGGTGGGGGCTTGGCTGTGTTCTGATTGGGTGGGGGGGTGTTCTCATTGGTAGGGGGTTTGGCTGTGTTCTGATTGGTTGGGGTTGACGAGTACCTAACATGAAGAAGGACACCAGACCCACACCCATGAGAGCCACACAAGATGCCACCACCACACTTCCATGTAGAAAACAGACTCCCACCCACTCAGAAGATGAGACACGACCATGGACCAGAAGCTGCACTGCAGCTGCATCACTACCCACTTCAAACCCCTCCGAGCCATACATGAAGCAAACCGACACCCACTATGAAGATGCAGCAGGACCACGAACTAGAAGCCAAACAGCAAGATCACAACTCACCAGCTCAAATCCCCAGCAACTAAGACTAACCTGAGCACAACCAAGCCCCCACCTGAACAGAACACGCCTCCAACCAATCAGAACACGGCTAACCCCCAACCAATCAGAACACAGCCAAACCCCCTACCAATGAGAACACACCCCACCCAATCAGAACACAGCCAAGCCCCCACCCAATCAAGTCCCACTCCCACTGGCAGTTAAAAGGAGGAAGCAGCTGCAATCTCACATTACTCTGAGAAGCACAGAGCCGGAGACAGAAGCCTGAAGATGATGAATGAGACTTCATCGAAACGTTGCCTAGATACTTGAATCTTACGCGGGAGAAAACCCGAACAACCAAAGATCCACATACAAATACCCTGAGAACCTCAGAAAATATATATATATATATATATATATACACACACACACACATATCATACATACATACATACATACATACATACACACACACACACACACACACACATACATACAAAGAGTAGATGTCCCCAGCCTGTGCAAACAGTCTCCTTCATTTTTATTAGAGTGGAGAAGGAGATCTCTCTTCTCCAACAAAACAGACTTTCTGTCAACCTGCTACATATTTATTTCACAGGCTTCAAGAAAAAAGAGCATCCATATCACACTACATATCACACTACTAAAAACACATAATTCAAATTATTGCATTGCTTGTAATCAGACACTGAAACAAACAAAACAGATGGAAACGGAAATTGCAATCCAGGCTGAGATTTGTATCTTTTTATGCAACATTTTCTATCATTCTTCATTTTGAAACATATATAAATAGATCAGATATTATTAGCTATTATCCTTCAATCTATTATTTTGTTTCTTGAGTAAGACTGTTACTTTTATACCCAAACCTGTCCATCAACTTTACTTACAAATTACATAATGTCTGTAACACTGTACATAATTTTTATACAATTATCCCATCTGATAAGCTCTAACTTTATAGATGCAAAACAACATGGAATAACAAAATCTATTAGAATTAGTGGCTAAAATATTCCTCTTTTAAAATTCTTGTTGAAACAACTACAGTGCACTAGCAAAGGACAACTAAACCCTCTGTTGATAGTTGAATTATCAAACCTGAAATATTTACAACACACTTAATAAAGGTTTTAAAGCATGTATTTGGACATACCAGGTTAGGATTATTTGGATTTGAATATGAAGCAATTTATATTGACTGCAAGGCAGTGGATTATTTTGTTGAGCTATGGCGGGAATTTTTAACATGTTAAATACTGTCATATTAAATTCCTTAAAGAGCAAAATTCAGATGTGTATGACCAACAGGCAATTAAGAAGAATGAAGCAGGAGGACTTGCTTTGTCATAAATTAATGTCAAAAATGCACAAAATGAAATAGTGCAAACAATGGAAATCAAAGTGTCTGTCACTCCTTATGAATATACAAGTAACAATCATATACTGTACATTTGACAAAATGAAATCTGGAAACACTCTTCAGTTGGCCATGAAATTTCAGAATGACTTTAAGACCTGGTGGACAGCAAAATTTTAATAGCTCCCATTTGGAAATTCAAAATAAATTAGTTGACTTTTATTCCTTCGTACTCCATCCTTATACATACACTCTTACTTAAATGTTACTTGATGTTAAAACATTCTAACATAAGTTCTTATGGCATCATAATCTACCAGTATGTTATATTATTTTGAATAAACTATGCCTGTTTGAAACTCACAACCAGTGATTGTATGGATTGCCATAAAGAGGGTTAATGTCAGCATTTGGGAAGGCAAATTTTGACATGAGATAATGGTTAACAGAATTAAAGAGAAGTTAGACTTAGTCCAGTTGTGGCTATGTAGTGGCTCTAGGCTGATTTATTTATTTACTTATTGACTCTGCTCTCAGGCTCTGTTATTCCTTCACCTGCAATTTTTAGGATAAATCCAAATTCATCCAACCAGGTATCTTCCCATATTTACATTCAGTCTGGGTTTAGTTCATTTTGTATCTGAATCCCTGAATTCCCTTCTTACTTGTTCCATTCATAGAGATAAGCAAAGAAGATAATAGATCTGAAGTGATTTTTATAAAGTCAACATTTTAGCGTTTCATATAAAATATGATAATCCGAACATACTGTTAAGGTACTGTCTTTCTGTCTTTCTCACTCCCTGTGTCTCTCTCACACATCTTATTTTCTTCAAACATTTTCAAACAAGTCCATAGTTTGAAGTAGTTTGATCCCAGTAAGATTTATTTATGCAATACTTGTTGTATATAAACGTTTTTCTACTACATAAATGCTAGGCATACTTTCCAAGTTTCCAAGTGCCCAAAACATAGCAGAGCATCTGGTATTCAGTAATTCTGTACAGGTTCCAAAGTATCTTTTTCAGAAATATATTGTACCCAAGAACAATGTTGCTGGTCAGAAAATGTCAAAAATGCAGATAAAATGTCATAAGTGCAGATAAAATGGAGAAAAAGGTTTGTGCCCATTAAAAAACACTATGCAGGCTAACCTGACAAATATTTATTTATGTGATTTATCTCCACTTCAGCCTAAATGAGGTGGAGATAAATGATGCATGCAGAAAGCCAAGATTAGCTCTGCTTATCCAAATATACAAATTTTCTGTTTATATCTGAAGCAGCTCTATAAAAATCACTCCATGAAGATTTCATGATGAAACTTAGCTGAGGAGAGGTTTGATGACTTGCACAAACAATAAAAAGAATCCCTGCACATCATCTAAATAATCTCCACATTTTAGTATTTCTTTTTTTCCTGGTTAAATAATTCTAGGAACAGAAGAATTCAATCGTATTTGTTCCTCTGTTTATAATTATAGGGTTTCTTTATTTAACTTTCATGTCATTGGAAAACATTGCTAAGTAGAGAAGAGAGCAACAAAGATGATTAGGAGACTAAAACGTATGATGAATCGTTGAGGAATTTGGTATGGAAAGTCTAGTGAAAAGAAGGACCAAGAGAGATATGATACCAGTGTTCCAATATTTGAGGAACTGCTCAAAGAAGAGGGGATCAACCTATTTTCCAAAGGATCCAGACACAAGACAAGAAACAATGGATAGAAACTAATCAAAGAGAGATCCAATCTAGAACTAAGGAAAAATGTCTTGACAGTGAGAACGATCAACCAGTGAAACAGCTTACTTTCAGAAGTTGTGGTTACTTCATCACTGGAGGCTTCCAAGAATACTTATTTGTTTGATGATTTGAATAAACTGCTGCCTTTCAACTTTACAGCAACTTTACTGCTGATAGTTGTTGAAACATTGATCTTTTTCTGTTGGGAAAGAAAGGGTTAAAAAAGAAGAGTGGGGCATAGTCGAATAGCTGAAACAAAATAGGAAGCATTCATATAGAAGAATGCAAACTCTGCTAACAAATTAGAAATATGGTCATATTTGGAAAAAATTAATATTAACACTACCTGAATTGAGATTTCCAGCCAAATCAAGAGCTCAATTTGTGTTCATTAATAAGATAAGGAAACAAAGCATAAAATAATGGCAATATAGAAAATAACTATAACATGTTTCTTCCCAAAGTACCATCATCTCCATGTGCTTCTTTCCCTGTTCAGTTATAGATAAGATAGTTACAATGAATTATTTGCTCACTGTAAATATTTTCATTTCTATATTTTTCAGAAATTAAAATTTGTACAATCCATCATATACTGCAGATCAGTTGCCACCAACACGACTTTTGAAAAGCATTTGATGTGCAAATCAACAGTAAAAATGGGGTCTAATATATCATATCTGAACCTTACAGGTAATTGTTGTTGTTTTAGAAAAAAAGGGAAAAGAAGAAATTCTATAACTTTTAAATGGTTTCCTGTGCCTTTTCAGCATAATTTTGCAAGATTCACATAACATTTAGCAAGTAAATGTTATGATTATTTCATTCCTATTCAACATTATTAGTCATGGTTCCTGGCAACTGCCCAGATGAGTGCCTGCTATTTTTTTGGCAAGATTTTTGGAGGTGGTTTGCCATTGCCTGCTTCATAGGGATGAAAGAGAGTGACTGTCTGAAAGTCACCCAGCTGGCTTCATCCCTAAACTGAAATTAAAACTCGCTATCTCCCTGTTTCTTGCTTCATGCCTTAACCGCCACATCAAATTGGCTTCAGTTTCATAATGAGTACTTTTTCTAATCTTCATATAACATTTAAGATAAATTACCAGAGCTTTGGATAATCTGTATTCTTGATGCAGTCTTAAAAAGGTAGTGTTAATGGTAGAGAGAAAGCAAATACTTTTGAAGGAAAACTATTGACACTGCAGCCAATTTATTTAGGTGAAGCTATTTATTAAAGATATTGTGTTTTATATGTGAATTATATTATGATTAAGCCGTATAGTTGTTTCATTTTATATGTTTTCCCACAAAATTACACCTCCGCTATCCACAAGAACAATGAAATTTCATGAAGCTCCTGGAGAAACTTTAAGCTTCTTGTGAATCCCAATTTCATTAAGTATTAAAAGAAGGCATCTGAAATTCATTTGTTTTGAAGGAGGCAAAGTGCTTTTTCCTTCTTATAACCATTCTTTTTATATTAAATTTCAGAAGTTTAAAACAGCCAAAAATATATTGGAGAAAAGGGATGCTAAGTGCTTAAGCCTCACTTTATTTCATGTTAACATCTGAAATGCTGATACCATTAATATTAGTGTAAAATTAAATATTCAATGAAATAATATTAGTTTTAGCCTGGGAACATAATATTATCTCAGTCATCTTTTGAACATGACAGGAGAAGCCCTATTTTCAATCCAAATTCCATTAAGGCAGTAACTTTATTATGCTAATACCAACTCAGTATCATCTATGTTTCCTTTTCTATATCCTCTTTATAATTATTCATAAATTTGTTTTCTAAAAGTTTGAAACAATTATGCAAAATTTAATTGGCCTAATAAAGTTAGTTATGGTTCATATTATTATTGTTGTAGTTGAATTGTCTTAACAATTACATTATTCAGTTTTTAAAAACTCCCCATAAAGTTATTCTATGGATTATTTCATCTTTATCATTCATTTTATTAATCTAAAGTGTTCCTCCCTTTTGTAAATTAAAGTCATAGAGCACTGGATTGCAAATCTTTCCCATGAATTTTCCATAAACTGTTCCTTCTTTTTGTATGCATCCTTTTAACAGTGTAAACCATGTTTAATATTAACTATGGTACATTGTACAGTATTTGTAATCAGCTATAAAAATGCTGATTACATTCTGTATAGATGCTTGTATGATCTCTGCATTTAGAAAAGCAACAACACTGCCATAAATTTAGAATTAGGCTTCAATTATTTCTCCAATCTTATATAACTCCTCACCACCACCATTCAGTAGATTCCATATATGTATCTTACTGGACAGTTTCATATTTTAGACATAAAATGTTAAAAAAAGGCTTCAAACTTTTCTTACGGAACTTGTCCAATTGCTGAACTGATCTTAAGAATTATGAACACAACAAATGTGCTCATGAGTTACTTTTTCCTCAGTGTTCTTTGTATCCCTGTCTTCAGAGATTACGCTCAACAAGTCCTTGCATGCAGCAGGAACTTACTCATCTGTTCCACTAAACATATTCATTATTTAAAACAATGTACTCCCTGCCACCTCATTGCTGTAACTGTGGTTTAAAGCTCTTTTTTATACAATACTAACACAGTAGTATAGTTTTTTTGAAATACCAGTTTTGTTGCCCAAAGGAAACTTTAGAGGAAAAACTTTCCCAAATGGATTAAATGTCAAACTTTATATGATCCACTGCAGAAAAATACTACAAAATCTGACCTAAAATCTATTGTGTCTCATTCCCTGTTTCTTGTAGTGGTCAACCAGAAGCTTCTGAAAAACTCAAAAAGATGGAATAAAGCAACAATAATTTCCTGATGTCATTCTTTAGTGATAATTTCCTGATGTCATTCTTTAGTGACAAAATAAGGGAGCCTTAAGTGATCTTTGAGAATGAACATCAAGTCTAACATGCAGCTCAGTGCTAATTTCTTGCAACTACAGCTTTTTTGAAAGCTTGCCCTATTTTTTTTACTAACCATATCTTCTGCTTGAATATTTCCTACTAATAAGTAAGAATATCCACACTCCACTGCTGCACAGTTCTTCTATTGCACGGTTCCTTCTAATACTGAACTTTGCCTTTTTATAATTTTTGCCCACTAATTCCAGTGTTGCTCTCTAAGGCAATTGCTCAATAACATGTTCACAATTACTTGAATTTGAGTATTTGCAGAAGGTTGTGTGAATGTGCATAGTAATACATTAACAGACAGTTATAACCAAATGCTCTTTACTGGTATTAACTGCATAATTAATTCATTTTAAAAGGATGCTACTTTATTGGAATGTGAAATGAAAGTGACATGATGTTAAAGCAATAATTTGTCATGGCTTAGAAGCTTATATTGTATTTCTACAATCATAATTAAATAGTACAATATCAAGATTAATTTCAAGTTATATACATAAACCTAGTAGAAAACTGATCGATTCTCATGGCACCATATGCTCCTGCTGTACTGAATAGATGTTAGGAACATGATTTATTTTTGGTTGACAGGATGCCTAGAAAGTAAAAGAATCTTGGATTGGGCAAAGAAGGGAAATTCAGCATAATACTGAGTTGCCATAATGAAGGAAAGTGACACACATCACACTAAAGTTTCTTATGACTTACGATTCCTAGGCCTGTGAACTAGAATCAAAAGAGAAATGAGTCAGACTTTTCTGCCCATCATACAAAGCCAGCTTCAATCTGATTATGATTTCTGTTAATACTTACCTGAGAACAACAGTGAAATAGTTACAATTTTTAACCAACCTTTTTAACCATCATTTCTATAGATCATCAATCTTCGGGTCAAGACATCAATCTTTTGGCCAATTATTCACAAGACCTAATTGGAAATTCTACCAAAAATGAATTTACAACAATTGTTTTACCTATGCTTTATCTCTTTATATTCTTGGCAAGCATCTTTCTGAATAGCTTGGCAGTATGGATTTTCTTCCATGTCAGAAGCAAGACCAGCTTTATTTTATACCTCAAAAACATTGTAGCCGCAGATTTGCTGATGACTCTGACATTTCCATTTAAAATTATTCAAGATTCAAGATTTGGGCCGTGGTATTTCCATTTTTTCCTATGCCGGTATACAAAAGTTTTGTTTTATGCCAGCATGTATACAACAATTGTTTTCCTTGGACTTATTAGCCTTGATCGATATCTGAAGGTGGTAAAACCATTTGGAGATTCTAGGATGTATAGCATTACTTTCACTAAGATTCTGTCACTTGTGGTTTGGATTGTTATGGCATTTTTAGCTTTGCCAGATCTGGTCCTCACTAATAGTTACCCAACTAGGATAACTACCAGTGACTGCTTAAAACTGAAAACCCCGTTGGGAGTCAAATGGCACAATGCTGTCATTTACTTCAATAACGGTATATTTGTCATTGTGCTGATTGTATTAATAGGATGCTATATTGAAATATCCAAATATATCTATAAATCCAGCAAGCAGTTTATTAGCTCTTCAAGTCACAAAAGGAAACATAGTCAAAGCATAAGGGTGGTGGTGACAGTATTTTTTATTTGCTTTGTGCCATACCATCTATGCACAATCCTTTTTAATTTGTGCCAGTTAGATTATTATTTAGGTGCTTCAGCCCACAAGATCTTGTATTACTGCAAGGAAGTGACTATTTTCCTATCGGCATGCAACGTCTGCCTAGATCCAATCATCTACTTTTTTATGTGTAGATCGTTTTCACGGAGGCTTTTCAGAAAATCAAACATACGGACAAGGAGTGAAAGCATCAGATCCTTTCAGAGTATCAGAAAGTCAGAGGTGCGGATTTATCATGAATATACTGATTTGTGACATCATTGCTAAGCATTTTTTAATGGCTATTTGTATCATTTTTTTCTATTTGTAAATAAAGGTACTTTGCTTGTTTTAAAAATTTCATGCAACATATGATTAACATTTACATTCTTTCTATAGTTTTCAGTTTGAAAAGGAGGTAGGCAGTCCACTATTACAAAATAGATGTCCACTTGACAATTGAGGTGGTTTTCTTTAATTTACATTAGAATTATTTTAAAAGATATATGGTGCCATCTAGTGGACAAAACGGGGTTGTGATACAATGCAATGACAACAGTTCAAACAGTGTCTAAGGACAGTTCAAAACTGTAAGCTAAGTTTCTTTTCTCCCAGGTTGCTCCCAGTTTCTAAGGCCAACTTCAAAAATTCCAGTCTGGTAATTTGGCAAAGGGGCTAAGCCATAAACATAAGGCCTTATTGATTGATTCCCTTTTTTATTTGCCCTTCCCATCCCTGCCTTGATGATTGTTCCCTCTAACTAGTCCTCATATTTTCCTTAGTTTTCCCAGATATTCACACACACATGGATGCCATTATTTCCCTTCCTCACCTACCTTTCCCATACAATGTCTTTTGATGACTTATGACTTCCTTTGTTGACTTATAGGTACCATTATTGCAGTGATGCTATAGTACTCAAACCATTCAGGATCCATGGGAATTTTGCAACAAAGAACACTGATTGTAGCATTTCTTCATTTCTAAACATCCTTAAGATGATGTTTAAAATATAAATGAAAGCAAAGAGAAGCTTTGCAATACCAAGTTTGGGGGCAGGAAATTAGGGGGTGCATACTTCATTCAACATCAGTAGATATCAAAAGAGAGTTCACTGGGAGAGGTAAGAGTTGAATGGAGCATCAGTTTCTGGATAGTTCACTGACTTAACTGGCCACTCAGTGGTCATATTTGACCAGTTCTACCTGGTTCTGGAGAGCGGTAGCGGCGATAAGCAGTGGAGACCGAACCAGTTCTCTTCGCTGCTTTGTGTTTGGCCCACCCGCCTGCCCGGGCTCCCATACTCACTTTTAAGGCCAGAATTCAAAGCGCAGCTGCTTTGCGCGGTGCAAAATAGTGCCGCGTGGCAGCTGCTGCAGCGACCAGCATCGTGCAGGTTTGCAGGAGGCAAGTTAGAATGCCTCTGCGCCTGTGCAAATGCCCCTGCGCCTGCGCAAAGTGTGGCAACTTTATTTGAATACCACCACTGTGGCCACTGATGGATCAACTGAGATTATGAAAAAAATAGCATCTGTCAAGCATCGGAGGACATTGTAACCTGATAGAACAGAGCAAAATGGCTGCACAGGACCATGATCCGCCATTGGGAAGAAGCATGCAAGATGTTTTGACCAATCAAAGCTAAGCTGTCAATAGATTGAAAGGAAGCCCTGAAGATCATCTGCTTAGGCCAGAAAAATAGCATTTTTAAACCAGAAGCTATAAAATACAGATGTGAGGTTTATTTCCATTAACCTGGGAAAGGAAGAAGGAGGATGTCATAGGTTTCAGCACTCAAATGACAGGTAGCTATACTGGTACTGGGACAAACAGAAAGTATAGCTTTGCCCGAATTCACAGTTGCCTAGCTGATATTCTGTAAGACTTAAGTCAAGCTATAATACAACAAATTTAAACAGAGAACTCATAATAAGCTACTTTTAATTCATCTCACAAGACATCATTGGACAGCTTTGTCCAATCTAGTTTCCAGTCAGGTTAACTGGCATAAACCACAAGAATAATTTAAATAGCAAACAAATAATCAGGAAAGGATTCACACTACGCCAAGATAAGTGGTAGCCCAGTTCCAATCTATTTTGTCCTTGAAGAAAAGAAATACTAATTAAAATTCAAGCCAATCCACTTACTCATATTTACAGCATTACCTGAAGTAAAATATGAAATGTATTAACTTCTCCACAAAATTCCTCAGGTAATCATAATGCAAATCTTTAAAATAAGCAGGAGAAGTGAAGATGCAATTTTGAATTCATCAAATGGAAGTTTAAAAAGTAGGATTATTAACAGCAGTTATATGCACAGCAAAAAGATAGCAATGTATTACTGTTGATAAGGTATAAACTGACATGCCTAACAAATTCACACTAACATTAATTCAAGGAAAGTTGGGCTTAGTTTGCTTCTGGCTGTATAGGGATTCCAGGCTTATCTCTCTTTTAATTCAACCCCCAAGTTCTGCCACTTCACCTACACTGCCCCCCACAAAAAATTTTTTTTAATGTCTCTAACGTATAGTTAAACACAATCCATTGCAACTCTTTAATCTTATGACAGAGTTCTCTTAATACATGCATCAAGCCTTTTTGAAATTCATTTTAATTTAATTATGCATTATTTTAAAATAGGCCTACTTCAAAGGCTTTCTCAACAGCTAACAGCAACATATAAAATGGATTAAAAACATGAAAAAGAAATAATATAAACTCTATAAAAATACTCATCAATTCCTATGATAGCCATTCACAATCAACTAAAGCCAAAGAGAGAGAGAGAGAGAGAAAGGAGCGGATTGGTTGTATTTGTTTGTGAAAGGCACTCAAGAGTTGGAGCAACAGATATATTCAGGATATTCCAAAGACTGGTGCTCCACAGCAAAAACCTGTCCCGTGGAGCTTTTGAGGAGTGGGGACTTTATTATTATAAAGAGACCTTATAGATTTGACCACATAGGCAGAATCAGTTGTGGCAAGACAATAATGGATGAATCCCACTACTGCATTTTACTGGACTTTAATAATCAGCATTTTGAATTGGGGCTGAAAGCCTATCAGCACGATGACTTTAATTTTGAAGTTATTCTAATCTAGAATTATTGTGTCACCAGCAACCTAGCCAAACATTATGATAATTGTACATCTCTACCTTACCAGAAAATCCACCTCTCCTCCAGGTAGTTCTCAGTTGACAACCCCATATTTAGCAACCATCCAAAGTTACAATGTCATTGAAATAAATCACTTATAACCATCTTCATACTTATGACCATCACATGATCAAAATTTGGATCATGAGATCAAAATTTGGATACGTGGCAGCCAGCAGGTATTTATGATTTTGTTGCAGTGTCTTGAGTCATACAATTTTGTTCTGACAAGCACAATCAATGGGACAAGTTGGATTTGCTTAACAACTGCAGTGATACATTTAATAACCTTGGCAAAAAAGGTCATAAAATCCAGCACAACCAACATAATAATTGCCCTACTTAGCAGTAGAAATTCTTGTCCCAATTTAGTTGCAAGTTGACAACTATCTACAATTAGAAAAATTAAGGAAACCTGTTCTCAACAAACTATAGAGAAAATGTGATGTTAAAGTAAATATAATTGGCAAGATTGTATAAACAAACTCCTGTTTTCCTTTAAATAAATCTGGTTAATCACATTGTTATTTTTAACTTTTATGATGGCATATAGTTGTGAAGGGTTTGGCACAGAACACTCTATTCATGGTTGTATTACGTGCCTGTATAATAACATCAAAACTTTCTTGTAAATTTCTTAAGAAATAACAGTGACATACAGGTAGTCCTCAATTTACAATCCACAATTGGGACTATAATTTCCATTGCTAAATTGTTAAGTGAGCTGCACCCTCTTCTACAACCTTTTTTTGCTATGGTTGTTAATTGAATCACTGCAGTTATAAGTGAATTGCACAATCTTTAAGCAAATCCAGCTTCCCCCATTGTTGCTGCTTGTCATAAGCAGATTGGAAAGGTCATAAATAGCAATCACATGACCCTGGGACCAGAGGTGGGATTCAAATATTTTTGCCACTGGTTCGGTGGGTGTGGCACAGAGGCAATCTAATTCACCTCTTGCAAGCCTGCATGATCCCGATCGCTTCAGCAGCTGCCATGCGGCACTCTTCTATGCCGCGCAAAGCAGCTGCAAATTTAGAGAATAAAAGTGAATATGGAAGCCCAGGTGGGTAGGTGGGTCCAGAGTGGCGAAGAGAACCAGTTTGGTCTACACTGCTCATCGCTCCTACTGGCTTGCCAGAACCGGGCAGAACCGGTTGAATACCACCACTGCCTGGGACACTGTAGTTGTCATACATACATGTCGTGACAACAAATGCCCAAATGTAACCACAGAGATACTGCGATGACTCTAAAATGTGCGAGGACTTTTTTTCAATGCCATTCAAATTTCAATAATGGTAAAAATGGTTTACAAATGATTGTAAATCAAGGATCACCTCTACTGGCTTGGTTTTTTGAGATTTGAAAGTGTGCACACAGTTGATGCAGAGTTATCTGATGGTAAGCCCCAATTAGGCTTTCTTCTTAATAAAAATGCTCAAGAATACATCTATAATTGAAGTAAACATAGAATGTGGGGAAGGTAAGAAAGAAAGATAACCAATAGGAATTATGAGGGTGATATCAACGTTTAAGGAAATTTAAATATGTACAGAAAGAATTGTCCTAGCACCTATGTCATTTCATTCTTATCTATCAGCAATGTAGTCTGTTTTATATAAGCACCGCTACTTCTTCTTTCTTTTTAAAAGTTCATGTTGAAAAAAACCAAACATTGTGGTATGTGATATTTCCCAATCTTAAACAACAGAAAGTGAATCTACAGTTGAATCAAGTGTTCATTCAAGTGGCACATTTCATGCCACCCATGTTCTTTATAACAGTGGTCGCCAACCAATAGTCAGGACCACTGGTGGTCCGTGAGAAAATTTTGGTGGTCCACAGAGAAATGTTCCCCCCCAATGCACCCCCCCCCAAAGCAATTAATCCATGCTGCTCGGGAACACAAGGCTGTGCCGCCCACATGACCCATCTACCTACTGTATCCCATACTTCAGCTGAGTGGAAACTTTATCTTGAGTAGAGCCACGCGAGCTGGAACTGGAAGGTAAGACCAATGGTGAGGGAGAGAAATCCACCCCGGGATGGCTTGCTGATGTTGGTGGTAAAGTCAGTCCCATATTCCAGAGCTGGTCATCCTGGAGCAGCGGCTCCTCCACCTGGGTGCACCGGCCTGCCATGGACTGGAGGAGCAGCTGCTCCGGGATGACCAAAGGATCAGTCCTGTGACTACTTCTGTTCTGGAATATGGGACCGACTTTCACACCAACGTCAGCAAGCCACTGTCAGTCAAAATTCATATTAATAGTCTGCGGGATTTAACATTATGAGTTTGGTGGTCTCTGAGGTCCAAAAGGTTGGAGACCCCTGCTTTAGAATTTATACTGTAGCAATTTGATTGTCTTCAATAATATTAATATTATGTCAGAGTTAAATAGTTATCTATGTATATAAAAGCGAAATACCACTCACGCATCATCACAAAATCTCCAGAACCATAAAGCCTACAAACTTGAAATTTGGCACGTATGTTCCTCTTGGCTAGGTGGATTTTTCATAATGACCATCAGAGCATTAGTATTTCATATATTATTATTAATACTCTCTGATGCTAAGGAGTTTTACTCCCCCTCCCCACCTCAAAAGAAATCTGTTCCAAAGGCAAAACACAAGCAGAGGAGAGGAGTTTCAGTTTCAGTTTTGGTTTCACAGCAGCAACCAGCTTTAGTACAGAACACTTGAGCTAAACCATGCCCAGGCTCCTTGCTGTCTCCTTCTTGCTCACACAGCAAATACTGCTTCAGTTTCCAAGTAGCCCTCAACTCTCTCACTATGAAAGGATGCTAAGCAGATGAATACCGATGGATGCTGAAAGGCAGAGGCACAATTTTTCCCTTATTTTCCTCCCAAAAAACTAAGCCCAATCACATAGTTTCATAGCAAAGCATGGGTATGGAGCTAATTCCTTATATAATTAGCTTTAAAACATAAAAAAGAGCATTAAAAAAACCCCTTTGTTTCACGTAATTACATCAGGAATTTCAACTTCTTAGAACCATGAACTCTTCCTGTGCGGGTCTCAACAGGTGGTAATTTTCCGTGAGATCTGACTGATTTTATACAGCAGTTCCCACAAGGACTTTTAACATATTACTCATCATGATTTCATGTATTTTCATTTTTAAACAGTATTCATTTCTCACTCAATATAAAAAGAAAATAATTACAAAGTATGTTTGTCAGAAGCTCTTGCAGTTATTCCACTAATAAGGACATTAACTTTTTGGAAAGCACCAGCACTTCTTCCATAAAAATAATGCAGTCCTAGAAAAGATTTTCACTGTTTCCATACAAGGCTCATATCACTTTGAAAACATTCATTAAATCTAACCAGTTAAAACCAAAAAATATGGTCAAATAATTTTTTTCTGCTTAATGTGGAAGTACATATAGAATATTTATTACCAAAGCTGGGTATGTTGTTTGTTGCTTAAGCCAATTTCTTGGGAATTTTCTAGTTTATAAGAACTGGGCGTGGAAGGAGGAGGAAATTAGAATTTTGGAAGAGTTGCTTTTGCTACTAGAAAACTATTATGGTTTCAGCTTCTTCATACATTTCCTTTTTTTTTTTTTTTTGGCAAGGTTTTTAGATTTGTCACTTTCAATTTAATCAGCCTCTCATGGCCAGCTGTAGTATCAGCTGGAAGCCACAAACTCTACAACTCTGGGACTAAACCAGTGTGGGAAGTACTGGGAACTTTATTTTAGCATGGATTTGAAAGGGTACCCTCACTTCTGAATCATCTGAAAAACAACCAAAGTCCATACTGGTAAGAAGTTACTTTACATTTATTTGCTTTGATTTTTTTAAAAATGTATTCTTGTCAAAATGCTTAATCTCAAATCTAGCCATAGGATTATAACTCCAAACTGCGGACTAGAAAAGATATTTAAAACACAATAACTTAGTAGATGTATGCTGAATATGACATGGTATATTATTTTAACACGTAGTTTTTTGACTGTACATCATTCACTTCCAACACCGTTATAAAGGTTATTGTTAAATCTCAATGCAATTTAAAACTAGTAATGAGAATCAACACACCAGTAAGTTACAAATAAAGATAAAGATAATATTTAATTGTTCATTATTAGCTATACATTGCATTAATTATAGCTTCTCCTGAACTAGTTACTCAAGCAGTTATAAAACCAGTTATATCTCATCTTTGTACCTCTGATACTTTTTAAAAAAATCTATAAAGTTAAACCTGATTGCATTTGTATTAAAGATTGTTTCCATCTCAAATATATCAGTATAATTAGCTATCTACTCATAGTTACTGGGATTAAATGAGAATTTAATTTTTTTTTAAAGTTTTGGTGAAAAATAAAAATGGAAAACAAGTTTTGTGTGTATATGTGGAATGCCAGGAAGGCAAACAATACCATAATTAGAAGGAGAAGCCAAGTTAACTCTTTTAAAAGACTTATTTATGTTATTGGACACTTGCAACATGAAGCAAATTTTGCTTGATAACCAATGCTAATGAACAAATGACTTACCTCTTATTTTGAATGTTTCGTATAATATAGCATTATTGAGCAAAGAATATATAGCCCATGCTGGCTATTTTGTACAGAAATATTGCACATTACACAATTACAATATTTAAGCTATATTTATTACTTTGTTATTTTTATTATTAAACAAGGTATAATTCATTGTTAGAAATCTTTGCCTTTCTGTAAACTTCATACTTGGCAGAATAATTTTGGGTTTCTGACATCAGAGCAATCCAGAGATTTCAAAGCTCTGCAGAACAGAAATGAGGGGAAAAACACTTTTGGTTTATAATGAACTGGATGTGCTTTTTAGGGACAGGTTTGAACTGGATACCAGTATAGATTACATTACTGTATGGACGGCACTGGAGGCAAATATAGTTCTAGAAAAGGGGAGTTACAGGCTTATGCAATATAGATGTGAAAGGAATGGTAACCAGGTATTTCATGGTATATAACAAATTGTGCTTAGTAAACTCAGAGGGGCCACTAGAGTACAGTTATGAAATAATAGGATAGGACTACAAAGTCAATGGGCTTCTGGAAATAAACAGCAAAAAGAACCAATATTTTATGAACATAGATTCTTTCTTGGAAGTAACTTCTTTTGCTTTTCCTGCTTATTCTACTTTGAATGCTAACAGTTGGTGTAAATGCTACTCTGGTTTGCAAGCAGAGAAATGAAATGGGTCCAAATTTCTTCTTGGCCCATACTGTGCTAAGCTGTTATAAAAATTACTGTAGGTATTGTGTTCCTCACCTTGAAATCAACCAGTCTGAAAAGATCACAAGAAGTTCTATGACATTAGTGTCTCAAAACTCTCACCTTAATTTGATTCAAGGAAATGGATCTATATATGGAGCTGTTGTCTTAAGAGGCCATAAAAACGCATCCTGGAATTTTGAAATTGTTTCAAAGAGAAAATAGTTGATACATTTTTCATTGGTTTCCATTAACACAATATATATGTAATCCTCTGCAGAGTTTATTTCTGCAATCTCTTTGGCCTTCTCATGTCCAAAGTCAAGTTCAATTGTGTAAATATCACATTTTTCTTTTAGCTGTTCCTTCATTTTTAAATCAACTCATTAAGTTTTCTGCTGTAAATCACAATAGTAGAAATTTCCTATGTATGCAGAAATATTCCTCACAAAGACATTTATGGATTTGGGGGCGGGGGGGGAATAGATCCTGTTTAATAGTTGCAACCATTTAACTTGTTAGCGTGATTTAAATAAAGGATATTTTAAAGAAAAGAAAAGAAAGCTTAGTTATACCAATACTGTTCGCTATACTTCTCTATATCTTTCTCACATATAATCATATAATCTATCATTTTCATATACTTCATATATTGCCTTTTGTTCTTTAAACTTCTCACTTTTTTCTGAAAAACTTAACTCCAACCATCTATAGCATACTTGGTCTTGTTCCTTCTCTCAGTTTTATGTATCATTTTTATAATTTAGTCATTATTCATTCACTACATACTTCTTGGCATGTTCTTCAAGACAGCGACTGTTATTGCACTCACTGCCTTTCCCTCAGCATTTCTACATCTTAAAATTTATCCTTCTATTTTCCAATTTTAGCAAACTTTTACCAAGGAACGTAAGTTCATCTATGTTAATTTTTCAACATTTATATATAATTTGGATTCAGTCATTGCATTTCTTGCACCTTGTTCTAACACATTAATATTCAGATCCATATTTCTCAGTATATCATTAAGTGAATATGAAAAACTGATATGAACTGCTTTTTCTCTCTCACATTTCCTGCAATCCTATTTGTCCCATAAAACCTTATGAAAAATAAGCCCTAGTGTATCTTTATCAATAGCACTTTTCTACTGAGAAAGTTTGCCTATAATTTTCGCATGTTCAACTCATTAAAAGGAGAAATGCTAAAATGAAAAAAAAAAACTGACTTTATAGACTTACATAACTTAAAAAGGAGACCGGAAGGAAAAGCTGCATTTATGGGAAGTGAAAGTAGGATTGGAACATTTATTATGGTAACTTCAGGTTGTTTTTTTGAATTGTGGTATCCTGAACAAGAATTCTAATCCAGTTATGCTTCCCCCAGTTAAAACAGGATTACGCAAATCATGAAGGCTATGCGATATATTTTTTCTGTGCATTCATCAAGGGATAATACATATACTTATACATATGATTTTATTTTTAAAAATATCACATTATGATCTTATATTCTAAATACTTGGTCATAGTGAAGAGGCTTCTATACGTGAAGAAATCTATTTCCATAATCAGGGAACCTGTGGCTATTTCAGGAAAAAATAGTAAACATCACCATCTGTTTACAAAAATAATATAGGCCCATTTCATTAGAAGCATAAAGTCTGATCAGTTATTAGTTTCATTTACTTTATTGTCATTGCACTTCATACAACTAAATTAAATACCATCTTCAGTGTATATTATGACTATGAAAATAAACACACATCCTTCACGTTCTATACATTGAACTGAAAACCCCTGATATTGCATTAATATTGCACTATATAGTAGAATTCAATAGAGTTACTGCGCTGGGGTAGAAGCTGTTTTTCAGCCTATTTGTCCTTGTTGTTATTATTCTGTACCGTCTGCCAGATGGTAATAGTACAAAAAAAAAAAGGGGGTGCCCAGAATGAGATGGATCTTTGAGAATGTTTTGAACTTTCTTAAGGCAGCAGGAGCTTTATTTTCTTTGGAAGAGGGGAGAGGGCTACCAATGATCTTCTGGGCAATGAAATTAACCCTCTGGAGTGCTGCCCTATCTGCCACTGTGCAATTATTCTAGTTAATAGATTGCATGTATTTTTTGTGTGCATCTACAGATGCATTTGTATCTCTAATATTTCTGAAAATGACTTTGGGAGACAGAAGCTTAGACAACTATCAAGCAAAAGGTCTCTTAGTCCACAGAAGGAAAAGGAGTGTGGGAAGCATCTCAGATGGGACCTTCCCTAGTTCAAGAGAAAGGAAAGTATTTTTAGATCTAGATTTGTTTATGGTAACACTTACAATAAAGGTAAATTAGTATTAATCATTTGTGCTTGTTGCCTACATTACCTAAAACAGCTGGCATAGGTCTTACAAGCATCTCATTTACTTTTCCCAAAACTAAGGAGGGTTTTTCCTTCTGTGAGCTGAGATACCTTTTACAAGTAGGTAAAATTAAAAAATGATAGGACATTGTTTAAAGCTGCTTTATAAAAGGTGAGTTTCTTGGCAGAAATTTAAAAAATTGAGCAGAATTATTGCTGCCCAATACTGGACTAGGAAACCACCAGGTAATGTAGCTTTAAACTAAATTGGCAAGTTGAAAATAAAACATTTCTAAGAAGGTAATGGCAAAATATTCCTTATTCTTATTAAGAAAACTACAAGCAGGTGTTGTTATCAGAGGCTAGCTTCAAATTTCAGTAGAAACAATTAATTATTTTCTTCTATCACATTAAAAATTACAATTCTCTGAAAGTACCCAAGGGGCTGCTTAGCTAGTGCATCTCCACATTAGATGAAGTTGTTTACATAAATATAGTAAATAAAAGCATTTAAAAAATCACATGCTGCTTTTGTGATGATTATTTGCAAGAAATTGCTTTGATCCTGTTTGAAATTATATTTCAAAATAGTAATACTTTATTTGAGAAGGTTGCCCTTTTACTTGCAATTGCATGTGACCTTCTGATATCTTAAAAGAGAAAAATGCATGGAAATTGTTTTCTTAAATTTGACTTGATCTTTTTATTTTATTTTCAGGGACTGAAAATGAACTGAACATGGTCAATTCAAGCAATACTTCAGAAAATAACTGTAATAGCAATAAAATCATTACACAACAAATTATTCCATTGATCTACGGTTTCATCTTTATAGGTGGAATACTGTTAAATGCAGTGGCAGCTTGGATCTTTCTTCACATTCCTAGCAAAACAAGTTTTATTGTTTATCTCAAGAACATGGTCACAGCCGACCTTATTATGAGCTTAACTTATCCTTTTAAAATTTTTTCGGACTCCCAAGTTGGACATTGGCAGCTCAATGTTGTTGTCTGCCGCTTTTCTACTGTCATCTTTTACCTAAATATGTATATTAGTATAACATTATTTGGACTCATAGGCTTTGACAGATGCTTTAAAGTAATGAAGCCTCAATTCAGCACTTCGGCTTATAATGTCCAGTGTAGCAAAATTATATGCCTGATCATATGGCTGCTACAGATTGTTATCACTTTTCCCAATATTATTTTAACAAATCAAACTCCTACGGAAAACAATTCAAAGGACTGTATGAAGCTCAAAAGCCGTCTTGGAGTCCAGTGGCACACAGCTTCAAGCTACACATGCCTAGGAATTTTCTGGATTGTGTTTTTGCTCCTAATAGTCTTTTACAGTTCCATTGCAAAGAAAATATATATTTCACACCAAAAATTTAAGAAAAACTCCAAGCTGGCAAAGAAAAAGACTAATAGAAACATTTTCACCATCATGTTTGTGTTCATCATTTGTTTTGTTCCATACCACCTGGTCAGAGCCCCATATACATTAAAACAAATCAAACCTGATTACAACTGTGAGATTAAAAATATACTGTTTCACCTAAAAGAACTGACATTGCTACTGTCGGCTGTAAATGTTTGTCTTGATCCTGTTATTTATGTATTCCTTTGTCAACCATTTAAGGAAAAACTGTACCAAAAATTGCACCTCAAGGTTAAAACATCTGAAGAGTTTGAAAATTCTAAATCAAGAAAGTCAAATGCTATTGTGGAAGCAGTTACTATTTTATAAATTTCAACAGTTTATGACCAATAAAGAATATTTGTCCTACTGAATCATTGCTGTAATAGCTATCCAGAAACCCCCTCCTTACATGATGAATTGATTACTAACTCAATTACTCAGGTAGTACTCAAGTAGTAATTTACAACCCTAGTTGGGACCAAAATTTCCACTGCTAAGCAAGGTAATTTTTAAGTAGGTTGGATTCTTTTTGCCATTGTTTTTAAGTGAATGGCTGCAGTTGTTAAATTGATCTGGCTTCCCCCATTGATTTTGCTTATTAAAGGACTGCTGGGAGGGTCACAAATGGTGATTCAATGACCCTGGGAATGCTGCACTGATTGTAAGTGGGAGGACCAGTTGTAAGTCACCTTTTTTCCAGGGCTTCTATAACTTTGAATGATCACTGAATGAATTGTCAGTTGTAAATCAAGGACTACCTGGTTTTTGTTTGGTTTCTGTTTTTCTTAGTATATATCTAATTATGAAGATGTCAAAACATAGATATGGATAATATATGATTTAAAGTGTAGCAAAATAAATACATCCCACCAAATACCTTTTTAAAAGCCCAACAACCTGGTTTTAGAAATATTATTGAAAATACTAAAGAAATTGATTGTGTTTCTCCAAGATTTCCAGTCTGTTTCAATATTTTCCTTTTATAAAGAAACTCTCTTCCATATTAGCATCACCACAAATTCAACTCAGTCATCAGACATCCTACCAGGTAGCCCACACAAGAGTATGTTGATGGGTGTGTGAACTTTAAATGATTTCATATGAACAATAAGGAAAAAGTCCTAGAGTTTTCTTCCTTTTAGATAAAGCTGGAAACCGGTATTAATTTCAGTCTCATTTGAAGCAGAGAGCTGTATGGAATGGAATGAGAAACGAGCATTGCCTTTTGAGGGCTATGATTCTTCCTTAGAAAATCAGGATGTAGTTCAATTTTGATTCCATACAGCAGAAGTGTATCAACTTGCCTGCCAATTCAACAGAATGAAAACTGCACAAACGACAGACATGCAGGCCATTTTGGACAGCAGATAAAACATTCAGCATGAAGTTGAATTACCAAATAGAGGAAAGAGACTCTGTTGATCAGAAAGCCAAACAGTAAAAAAAGGACAGGATCTTTCCAGAAACAAACACTTGTAAGGGCGTGCACCCACACACAGACTTCTCTAAATACAGTACTGTTTATTCTTACCATGCTTTCCAAATTAAAGATTTATGCTGGCCTTAGCTTAGCAAAGTATGTGTTTATATAGTGCATGCATAAATTTGTATAAAGAACTTTACAGTTTCTTAACCATTTCTTTTTCTCCCTTCTCCTTCACACAGGTATTCGTATCTATGCTTTGATATCTTCATTATGTTAGACAGCTAAACTCCATATTTTCCAAGCTTACTTTTAACCTAGAAAGGGGATGGCAAAGGGTAAAATAAGTCTTTTTGAGCATTTTGGAATTCCAGGACTCTCGTCAAACTTTCTTCACTGACTCCTGGTTTGTCATTTCCAAATGTTGTAGTCTTAGTTCTTTTTCACTAGGTAATTTTCTTGCTTGTCTCGCTTTCAAGTCATGATTGCACCTGTTAGATCCCTAGTTATAGATCAGAGGTTTTCAAATTTGTCAGCTTTAAAACATGTGGACTTCAACTCCCAGAATTCCTCCTCCAGTCATGTTAGCTCAGGAACTCTGGGAGTTGAAGCCCACAAGTCTTAAACTTGCCAAGTTTGAAGACCCTTGTTATAGATTCTCATTTCTTCAAAGTTGCCTTAACTTTTCTTTCATTCACATAACAGCCCCAAGCTACATAGCACCAACTTGTCCACAGCTCATTTGTTGAAATATTTGCTCCAAAAGGCAGACATTCCTTCTCACAAGAATCAGGCAAGAAGATTCATAGTCTTTATGTGATTCTTTGCATGGGGCTGGCCCATAGACAAAAATCTTAACTTTGAACCTGCTTAAAATGCAACTTATTAAGTTATATCATATACAAGGTACCGTTACCGGTTTTCAACAAAATGATACTGGAAGTTGTATTTCTTAGCATTCATTTGTTGGGGCATCTGCTGGAGAGGGATCAAAACAGTCAAGAATTTGAATTTTGACCAAGGATCAAAGCCTGATTCTTTCAATATATATGTCAATATTGTCTGCATGTACAAAGGAGCCAGGTTTCAATTGTATTATTTGCACATGCCATCTTAACTTTTATTCACCCCATTGGCAGATGCCCCTTAATTATAGTTCAGAAGTTGATTCAGATAGACAGTAAATTAAGATTGAACAAGTTGAGGTTTAGCGCTATCTGACAGTTGTTTTAGAGATTTGCCACAATCAAGCAAGTTTTCCTTGAGTTACATTTTTGTCATTTGCTACTCATATCTCTAATGACATCATCCTAGGATTTTTCCTTAGCTTCAGAAACCTCAAAGCTCTTCTAATCTGCATTATTAATATGCCTATAGCCCATGGAAGTCAACTTCAAATTCAGACCTCAGTGCTCAAACACCAGCAACAAATATGACAATACTGGGAGAAACATTAACTAAAGAGTAAAAATAATCAGAGAGTGCCATAATGTCTTTGCATATTATGTTTTGAATTATTCCTCTTCTTTCTTGCATTAGGGTTACTTTCTTTGATGTCACACATACTGTTATAAAGCAATGTCTAAATTAGATTATAGCACTCATCAAAAGAGCATGCAAAAGGAACTTGGGAGGTTACGTCTGTAGAAAAAATACTGGGGTAAAACAGCAACTAGCAGGCATATAAAAGGATACTACAGGAAAGGAATGATGTTTCTATTGTCACAAGCACTAGAATAGGAAGTAAAAGTATCAATTGCAACAATAAGAATCTTGCAGAAGTTGCCAGAGACATTTTCTCAATAGCCTGTAAATCTGTTTAATATATGTGATGGAATCGTATAGAAAGATTTCACAAAAAGTCTTTTTTAGCTAGTCCAAAATGCAATAGCCTCAATGCTTACTTGGCAGCCATTTTATTACTACACTGTACCACTGCTATAGGAACAATACTGGTTACAAAATGTTGCAGAATACAAGTCAAGGTACTGATCTACCTTTAAAGTCCAGTATGTCTTGAAAAGGCTATCTAAAATAATAACAACCCATGCTTTTCTCAGATGGTTTGTGCTTGACTGGTCCAGAGAGGCAGATAAATCCTGATGAAGACTGGCAACTAACAGGAGGCAACCCAGCACCAGGCATCTTCTGTGGGAGCTCCTCTCCTTTGAAATAGCTTCTATCTTGAGGCAAGGATGGGTGCCACTCTTATGGCCTTCTGGAAGCTGGTAAAGGTACAGCTGAAGCAAAGGGCTTTCAAAGATCAGTTGCAGAGTCAATGTATATAAATTAATCAATATATGATTTTTATTGGATTTTGTAATAAATTAATATTATTATTGTACTTCACTATTCATTATTCATTTATTATTATTGGGTTTAGTATGTTTTTTTTTTGTTATTAACTGTAAAACCCCAAGAGTCTTTCCAAACCGCATTGGGGAAAAAATACTGTACTGTTTTCAAGTTCTTTACAATTGATTGATTATGTACCATTTTATCATTTTTAACTCCTAGCGATCAAAAGATTATCTACTCCCAATCTATTTCATGTCTCCCAAAGGTGCACTCATACCTTGCTGCTGGTCATCTTTTTCTTCTCTTTCCTTCTATTTATATTTTCTATGCATCTTGCTTTCTTCATAACAATACAGGGCTGGTTTATTATTACCTTATTTATCATGAAATCATGCCTTTGCCATTATCACTAAAGTGATAATTTGCCTTCAGCATCTTCCTATATCACTGTTGCACCTTATAGGTGCCTGCTTGCTTTAGCTGAGAAGTTGGGGTGGCCTTCACATGGCATACATTCCCAACATTAGTATACACTCCTGACAGTCTTCACTCCTTCCTCCCTGGAACATACCACCACCACTACAATAAGGTAGCAGAATAGGACTGGGGCTGTGGGGGGAAGAAACTTTGAAACAGTGCTGACTTCTGTCATCCAGATGGACAAGTCCCTCCAGTTTTCTTAACTAGATTTCAGAAATCATTTGCCCTTGCTTCCTTCTTCAGTTGAGACAATGTGACTGGCCCAAGGTCATCCAGCTGTTTCACATCTAAAGCAAGACTAAAACTCATGACAACATCTAGTTTCTAGCCTAGACTTCTCCAAACTGGTTTGCTTCTCTGCAACAGATCTCTTTAATATCTGTTTTAGATTTCAATGCAAAGCAGACCAAAGTTCTTCAGAGCTTTCTTTCTCACTTTTTTTTTAAAAAATGGGACTACATCTGACCTCCAATTATCTGGCATGTCACCTGGATATTTCTGATCCAGACTAAGAGGTGATTAGCCCTGCCTTTCTTCTCTAACCTATTCTCTGCAATAAAATCTTCGGGCAAAGGAGAGCACCAATACATTTTAGCACTTTCACTAAGGAGCTGGTTTTCCTCCGCCCTCCCTCTGTCTCTCCCTCCCACTCTCTCTCTTTTCACATATCTGAAAAATAACTTTGTGTTGTTCTTAGTGTCTTTTATCAACCTCACCTCATCTTAATCTTTAGCATTTCTTGATACTATCTCTATATTTTGGGCTCTATTTTCCCTTGTGATTTATAATTCACTCATCTCCTAAATATGCTTGTTATAGGTTCAGTTTTCTTACTTTTTTGTGCATGTAGATCCTTTCTACTGCTATCTTTCTCCCAACCCCAATTGAAATGGTTTACAATTTTTCCTATCTTCTTTAAAAAAAAAAATCACAAGCACCTTCCATTGCATTTTCCTCATTAGCTGCTCCCACCATGAAATGCTATTAGAATTGCCCTGAGTTCATTAAAACCTACCTTTTTAAAAAGTTCTAGATAAGTGTTTGTCTACACTCAGTATTAATTTCTCTTAAAAATAAAAAGTCCACCATTGTATAATACTGTATATTACATTCAATGCTCCCATTACTCCCATTTCTTCAGCAAAGTCAGTTAAATTTTGAGTTAAATCAGTTGAAGGGAAGGTGAATCGTTACACAACAGAGACACAATTCTTGTAGAAATTCTACAAGAAAACTAGCTTTCTAAAATTCATTATTGCATATTCTTAACTTTACTTACTTTCGCTTCCCCCCCACCCACCCACCCACACAAAACACTTGTTACAAAAACAGCGAATGGATTTTCTGCTGCTCTCCAACAACTTTATTTTGCATAAGATATTGTTCTATATCTTTCTTTAAGCAGCTTCGAAGTAGTTACCTTGCACAATTAAAGATTTTCAACTAAGTTCTGATTTCACATGCATCAGCTGGAACACTTGAAAGACACAGGAAATTCTACTTCACCAGCCACAAACCAAAGAAAGAACTCACTGGGCAACATTAAACAGAACTACTTCTGTTTTTCTGCAACAGTAAATAAGACAGCAGGTATGTACCTCTTAAAATATAATTCATTATCATTGTCAAACTATTTAATTTCATATGTAGTGTTATATTTCTTTCTAAATCTCCAGGGTAATGTTGAGCTTCATCAGTTACCAAGGGTTTACCCTGAGCTAAATTAAAGATGTAAGAAATTGAAAGGCAATTCAAACAAATTAGTTCGGTGCTTTCAAATATCTAAAGTAATTCTATGACAGGTACAGGAATCCGTTACTGCCTCAGAAAATTGTTTGTTACGTTATTTAGACCTTTAGATTTAGCAGAATGACCTACTTTTTTTTAAAGCCACAAGTAGAGGTGTAAGTAAAATATGGCAAATATGGAAAACAGCACACTTCCTCTAACAGCAACTCTGCCAGCTCCACTGCCACCACCATGCAATGAGCTTTACCAAAAACAGCTGGTCATCCCAGCTCAGGGCTGCTCTCAGCAGGGCTCAAAATTGCTGAGAATTCAACAAGAGGTTCCCACAAGAAGATATGAGCCTGTTCTACTATCTGTGTGTGTATGTGTGTGTGTGTGTGCATTCATGTGTTTGTGTGTGTGTGGATAACTGTGCACAGGTCATCACAATTTAGCCCAAATTTCTGTTAAGTAATAAAGTTAGTGAGCTTTACCTTTTTATGACCTTTCTTGCCATAGTTGTTAAGTGAATCACTGTAGTTGTTAAACTAGTAATAGAGTTGTTAAGTGAATCTGGTTTCTCCATTGACTTTTTTTGTCGGAAAGTTGTAAAAGATGATCACATGACCTCGAGGGCACTACAACCATCATAAATATGAACCAGTTGCCAACAGTCCAAATTTTGATCATCTGACTATGGAGATGCCGCAGTAGTTGTTAAGTTTGAAAAATGCTCATAAGTGACTTTTTTCAGTGCTATTGTAACTTTGGACAGTCACTAAACGAATGGTTGTAAGGTGACAACTACTGTAGTCAGGTTCATATGTTAATTTTAGTCAAAGAATTTTAATGCTAATAATGGCAACATCCATCCATGCCACATATCTGGATGGAAAACTAGCACCCATATCCAATTACTTCTGGTTTTTGTACAACTATCTTTGCAAGGGGATCAATTGAATTCCAGCATTTATTCTTTGGATGAGCAAATATTCCAAAATCCCTGAGTTAAGAATTTGTCTTGTTGATAATAGTTTCTTTTAAGTAATTGCAGTATTACTTATTTTAGGCAACTTATGCTAATTTACCATCATACAAAACAAAAAGCATAGACTAGAAACAAGAAAAAAAACTAATAGCAAATATACTTAAACTATTAAAAATAATTTATAAATGTTATTAAAAGGAGAAAATTGGATTACTTCAAAGGAAGGCCCAAAACTACTGTAAATTCTGTAACCCGACATCCCAATGATAACTAAGTCAAATACACACTTCTTTAGGGACAGCCTGCAAGCGTCTTAAATCATACTGGCAGTATTGGCTGCAAATACAGTATGAATGCCAGATGTATAATGTACCAATAAAGGGGCTTTGTAGATCAGGGTTGAAATGAAGTGCATAATGCCCAGATAATGTCCACTGACTTTTCTGGGCATTATGCACCTTATTTCATTATCATTTTCAATATAATGGAAATAAGATGTAGTCTTTGCAGTGAAAATATAGATTTGGCCTATTATGTCAAGATGGTAAATTATTAAATTTATAAATTATAAATAGAACAGAACTCACAATAAAGGCATCCAAAGTCAGAAAGTCAAATGATCCTTGCTTTGAAAACCTCATTCAAATAATACATGATATTATTGCTTAAATTTCTTTTTTTTTCACAAAATTTCACTGATGTCACTTTACAAACAGAGAGAAAAATGTACATAATATCACCAGTAGGTGATTAAATTTAATTACAATATCTGTTGTACTATGATGGCAACTTAGATCACACCCCACAACAGGGAGCTTGCTCTTAATTCTGGACAAGAGAAAGATAATGGGATATCATCTAGGTTAAATTCTCTTCTTCAAAGTCAATAAAATTTTAGGATAAGGGAATCATCATAGATCAAATTTGGAAGCTTCCACATCTGATGTTTTTCAAAAAAAACATTTAAACAGCCAGAAATTTCTCATGCCTTCTATGGCTTAGGAATTCTGGGATTCCCATTCAGTAAGAATGAAAACATATGTTCCATTCCAGTAATTTGGAATTATTAACTGTAATACATTTATAATTATTCACCAGTTAAAACAAATTAAGTCACCAAAAGAGTTGTGTTTACAGCAGTGGGAGAAAAAAGCCAGACTAAAATGTGACTCTCCCTGATCGTAAAATTACTAACTACAAAAGGAATGTAAAAGGTTCACGGCAAGGTTTATACTAATAAAACCTCTTCAAACCATTGAAATGCCTACTTAGATTGGGTATCATGTATTATTACAAGTTTATTCTACAGTTAACAGTAAAATAACAGGCACAGAACAGGATGCAAAACCACTTTTGAAACAAAACAGCATACCGAGCTTTTCTCTCTCATTCTCTCTCTCTCTCTCTCTCTCTCTCCCCCCTCCACCCCCCACCCTTGGTGAAATATAGGTTGATCAGGAGAGCCCGTGGGGTTGTGGGTTTTTTTTTTTACTTTTTTCTTTGCTTTGCTTTGGTTGCCTTTTTAATTTTTTTTTTCTCTTTTCTGGTCACATTTCTGGTTAAACAATTAGCAAAGAAATAAAAGAATGTACAAACAAACAGCCAGATAGTTGAAGAAATGCAAAAAAGAAGGTCCCATGATTGTGATTGTGAAGGTAGTGGACAATCATAATGTGGTACTAATAAAGAAGGATATTTATATTTATAGGGTTGAAATGAGGGGTCCTTGGTGTTCTCTGACCTTGGGTGTATTTTTGCAGATGTTTTATTACCCAAACTAAGTAATAATTTTTTCTGATTTCTCTTTATCTATTATTGACACTACATCTTTTTTAAGAATGAGAAGGCTCATAGTAATATTTTATATATTTATTGAAAACTTAGAATTCATTGTTTTTCATTTGGGTGAAGTTACTTTGCTTCTGTTTCCTAGAAGTAGCAACTGCTAGTACATGAGAAAATGATTGATTTTACAATTTCCTATTCAGCATATATGCTTTAACAATTTACTACAATTGTTACTACTTATACTGGTACAAAATTACTACTTTTGTTTCAGACTAACACCTTGAACATGATGCCAACATTCTATAAGACACTGTTAGTTACATTAAGCTACTTTTAAGATTATAGGTAAGCAAGAGAGCTTTTCCTGTCACAATGCCTGCCCTTTTCCTATCCTGACATTCAAAGCTTTTTAATATTCTCTCCCTCCCTCCCTCCCTCTCTCTCTTTCTCTTTCTTCCCCTCCATCCCTCCCTCTTTCCCTCTCCCTCTCCCTCTCATTCTCATTCTCTCTCTTTCTCATTCACAGATTCAAGGTGATTCCTACAATTTGCCTCTACTTTGAAATATTTCAGATGGCTTCAATCAATTCTTCAGAATGCAATATTTATTCTCAGATGCAGCCATTCACTTATTTTTATTATTTGATTTTCCTTATTGGATTCATTGGCAGCTGTTTTGCTCTCTGGGCCTTTCTGAAGACCAAGAAACATCGCAAATGTATGAATGTTTACTTAATTAACCTATTGACAGCAGATTTTTTGCTGACCCTTGCCCTGCCAGTGAAAATAATTGTAGATTTAGGAGTTGCCCCATGGAAACTGAAAATATTCCACTGTCAAGTCACAGCATGCCTGATCTACATTAATATGTACTTATCAATCATATTCTTGGGATTTTTAAGCATGGACCGGTGCCTCCAATTAACAAAGGGATACAAGATCTATAGGATTCAGGAACCTACTTTTGCCAAGATGATTTCAGCAGTGGTATGGTTAATGGTTCTCTTCATCATGGTACCAAATATGATTATTCCAATCACAGAGGTCAAAGAATCACCAAATGTAGGATGCATTGATTTCAAAACAAAAGTGGGAAGAGACTGGCACGTGTTCACCAATTTCATATGTACTGCAATATTTCTGTATTTTTCAGCTATGGTGCTCATCTCTAATTTTCTTGTGATCAGACTACTTTTTCAAAACAAAGGTACAGAAGACTATCCCAGTGTAAAAAAAGCTCTGGTAAACATCCTTTTAGTTACCGCAAGCTACATCATATGTTTTCTTCCTTACCATATTGTTCGAATCCCATATACGCTGAGCCAAAGCAAAATTATAATCACAGACTGTTTCCTTAGAGAATCTCTCTACAAAGCAAAAGAATCCACTTTGCTCTTTGGTGTATCAAATCTGTGCTTCGATCCCATTTTGTATTTTTATCTGTCAAAAACCTTTAGACTAACAATGACTAAACATTTTGTATCCTTTAAACGTAGACATGTTTCTCTAGATGATCAAGAAATGCACGAAGAGAAAATGCCAGAGTTTCAGGTTTCAGATGAAACTGCAATCCTTTCCACATGAACAGGACATTAAAAATGCATTTGACTTCCCACTTCATTGGCATACTTTGGACTTCTATGGTTTGAATAAGGTTGGGGACTGTTGGGGGCGAGCGGTGGTAAGACTGAACAGAAGGAGAACATGGGCCTTTTTTGTGATATGCCAAACAGTAGTTTATACTTCATCCTCTAGATCAGTGGTCTCCAACCTTTCCGGCTCGGTGGACCAGTGGAGGCAGAGGTGATTGGAGGGCAGCGGGAACAGTTTTGCGTGCACAAGGGGCACTTTCACAAATACAAGTTCATGCACACGCACTCCTCCACCACTTCCATGGCCAGGTTCCCAACAGGCTACAGTCCAGCAACAGGCCGCAGACCAGGGGTTGGGGATCTCTGCTCTTGATTGCAATGAACCTCCCGGAACAAATCATGATTAAATAATTAAGTAGTAAAAGTTAAATAGTAAAAATATAGGATCATCATCATCATACAAAGCTATAATTAAGATAACTAGAAAATAGATGAAAGTCAGGAAACATGAAAACTGGCTAAAAAGCTCATTTAATAGGCCTGGATAAGATTTAGCTCTCACTTGTTACTGACAAATGTCTCCAAAATTAGTCCAAAGGTTATTTCATTTCATCAGTGAATAATTGTTACTGGTAGATGTTTCCAAAGTTCAGATTGAAGAAATTTTGAGAGTGGTGGATCACACAAAGGTCTTAAAAGAGATCCATGCTTTCATGCTCTGCTTAACAGTAAGGAAATTCTTATTTTTCTAGTTTTAATACAAAGATAAACTATAAGCTATTGGAAGAGAGATTCTAATCCAATTCTAATCGTAAAGCAGAATAGATATGTGTTGGGTCATTATTTCCAAATTGATGACCTTCAAAGCTATGAAAATCTTAAATACCTTTGAATAGATCTAAGGGGAAAAGACGGTTTTCAAAGGATTTCATTAGAAGAAACTTTTTCCCTTTTGGATAACTTCATGCAAACTTTTCCTTCATGAGGAGGAACTCTACTATTTTCTATTACATTATTATTATTCTCTAAAGAAAACACCTTCTAAAAAAGCTGAAAATGTTAATCCTATACAAAATAATGTCTAGCAGACTCCAGGAACATGGAGGTAGAACATTGGTCCAAGAAAGAGGGCAAGCATGTGAAAGAGACTTAAACTAATTCTGCCTTAATTACACAAGGTATCGGTTGATCTGAAGAAATGCTTTGGTAGGCTTTAAACATTACTTCATCCTATTTGCAATAAGGAGCATTCCAAATATATATAACAGGTACTCTAAGCACGGCAGTAACTGGATACAATTAAATTGATGACAATTTTCAAACGCACAATCGGGAGGATGTTCAATTTTCAGAAATTGAGGGGGCACAGATTGCCAACTCTGGCTCTAATCCTAATGTTTCACACCTGTTAAATAGTGCCAAAAGGCCAGCATTTTAAATTATTTATAAAATCCATGGTGCTTTCCCTAAACAAAATGCTTTTACAGTCTGGCCAAGTTATTGAAGTTTTCTTGGCAAGATATTCAGAAGTGGTTTGCCACTGCTTTCTTTCTACAGCTGAAAGAGACTGCCTGGCCCAAAGTCACTCACCTGCCTTTATGCATGAGATGGGATTAGAACTCAGTCTCTCAATTTGTGACTTAATGCCTTTTAACTATTATACCAAACTGACTCTCTGAAGGTAATGTCGAAATAACAAAAAAAATTCATTCGTAAGAATTGAATCTTTTATATTATATCATAATGTTGATTCTGTCCATCCCAAGTTATATTTCTAATTGATTAGGTCCCGTTACATATAATAGATTAAGTTTAGTTATGATTAAATTGTTATTCTTTTCAGTGAAGTTTAAATAATGCAGAAGCTAGTTGAAGAGCGAGTCTACATCCAGCTAAATTGAGATGTAGACTACAGAAAACAATAAGTTGGGAACAGAATAAACTTACACAGACACATTTCCTAATTAATATATATGAAGTGGATCTCATTGTTCAAAATTTTGCATCAACTCCTTAAAGATGGGAAGGGTTACTTACCAAAGGTATAGGAAAATGTGTAGCATACTGCAAATGTCGAAGGAGATGGTAATTTGATGGGAAAATCAGCTCCCTTCCTTTTTCTTTCTTTGTAGACTTTTCATTACTTACTGAAGCTCTTCTGTTTTGTACTGGTATTGAATTCAGATTTTCACAAGACTCCCCAGGCATTGGAGAAAAGATCTAGGCCATTTAAAATATTTAATATTATAAACATAAATGTCCTCCAGATTTATAGTATGTTATTTTTAAAAAAATAAACAAGAAACAAGAAATAAATCAAAGGTATCTGTGATTTAGTTTGAATACAATGGAATTATCTTGAAATAGGCAATAGTGAATACTAATGTTGTTGAGGAGGTTGGAATAGCATTCAGTACTAACAATATAAAAGTTGCTATACTAGCAAACCTTCTACATTCCATGAAAGTAGCAACAGACAATTTAATGAACAACTTCCTATTCCAGCTCCTAGTTTTTATGTTGCAGTAATAAGAAAATGGACCAAATGCAAAGCTTTTGAGTAAAAAGATAGGGTAACTGTTTCTAATGCCAAAGAAACCTGTCTATGTACAGGTAGTTCTCAACTTACAACTGTTCGTTAAGTGACTGTTCAAAGTTACAGCAGTTTTTCAGCAGATGAGAACGCCACCAGGCTACATAAATAGTGGTCAGGGGCTGAGCTCTTCTCCATGCACAGAAGAAAATACCTTCTCCAGACTGCAGAAACAAGGCTTGAATCATGGGGTGCAAGCCCAGTTTCTGTAACCCAATGGTTGAGTTCCAGGCAGTAGGCAGTACTTTCAGCCAGCCCTGAAATGAGGGAAGTCTTCCCAGCAGGTGGGCAGCAGCCTGAAACCTTCCCTGCCTGCTTTCCCACTGTCTTTCTAAGGAAGCCAATGGAGAAGATTGCAAATGACCATCACATGACTGGGGGGGAGGGGTAATTGGCAATAGTTGTTAAGTGAATATCCATTGCCATGCAACTGAACAATTGTCATGTGATCATGGGGAAACATTATATTCTTGGCAGTTCTTGAAGAATGGCCCATGAGCTCCACTGTCCATGAGCTACACTGGTTGCCAGTCTGCTTCCAGGTACAATTCAAGCTGTTGATAATCACCTGTAAAGCCCTTCATGGACTGAGTCCAGGCTACTTGAAGGACTCTCTCATTCCAGTGAGATTGGACCATCCCACCCATGCCAGTGTAGAAGATATGCTGTGGGCTCCATCCATTTGTTCTGGGCAGCAGGTTGTTGTTCTGCCATTGCACCTGGGACACTTCCCAAGGCCACCATAACTTGGAATGGCTCATTAAAGGACCGGTTTAAATTGAGGACTACCTGATGTTTGGTTCAATGTGCATGCAGATATTTGCAAGTTTTCAGTTAGTATGAATTTTGTTATATTTAAACATCCATTCACTGCAATTTGAAAGTGAAACAATCACATTTGCAATCATTTTATTGCAGGATTTCTACTGAATCACACCAATCTAATTAACTTAGTACTATCAGTTAGTAGTAGCTGTCCAGGATTTTAGCAAGTGGACAATCCAACATTTTGGTGTGGTTTTTTTTTACTTCATATAAGCAGCAGCCTCAGTTAGCATGCCCAAGAGAGAGAGTTTCTTTAAAACTGCTTTTTCAATTCTTCCCTACACTACTGATATAAAGATTGGAAATAGCCTATCATGAAATAAGGTGAAAAGCCTATAAATTCATGCTAATATTGAATTAAATGCTCACAGTTAATTTTATATAAATTGTGGGGGAGGATTAAACCTTTTTAGAAACATCTAAAACTAATAGTTCATATTTTAGCAAGAAAACAATTAAAGCATGCTTTTGTACAATACTGTATATCAAGGAAATGTAAAACATATTTTTCTTATTTTATAATATGGGAAACATTCGTCTTTGTTGTCCGCCACTGATGACTAATTATTCAGAAGTGCTTATTTCTACACATCACACCATGTTCAACATCTTCTTTGGAATCTTGGGACTCTACGTGTTGAAATTTCTTTCAGATGATGTAGCTATCCATTTTACAGTAACAAATAAGGGCCAACATAGCTTAAAAGGTCTATGAAAGAGTTTGTATTTCAGGATTTTCAAAAAAATATATATATGAAGTTATGCCTGAAGTTGTGCATGATGCATTCACCACAATGGCATTTTGAACATTAGTGAAACTAGATGAAAAAGTTTGAAAACCTAACATGATACTGTTTTGCAGAATAAAAATAGATTTCTGCAGACAAGTTAAGGTATGTGAAAATGTGAAAAGAAATGTATAGCAGATAAGCAGTGCATATTCCATGATGTCATGTAGCAAACGGAAGAATGAATAAATACATTGTTTGTGGTTTTAAAATAAGAAGTTAAACCTACTGGAAATTCCGAACCAAAGTCTGTCTTTAAGTCATTCTTGTCTACATCATCAAAAATATTAGTGGTTCCTGAGTCAATATACATGTGTTCCATAAGGCTATGTTCCTAATTTTCACCAAAGAGACAAAAAACAAAAATGTGAGTCAGAGTGTAATGAAAACCCATTGAACTGATCACAAATTATATGAATTCAAGCATAGTATAAATTACTTATTATATGCAGTAAGAGTGAATATAGTCAATGGACATTACAATCAAGATAGGTTATCTTTGGTATTGTGCTGAAAATAATAAAGTTAACAAGCTTGAGTAGACTGTACTCAGGAGGTCGGTCTGTAAGATTGTTTACAATGAAATGAATGATCTCCCAGGAAATGTGTATTTCTGCTGTGGGATCAGGTGTTTCAACAAGGAGGAAGAAAAAGTGTAGCAAATCAGTTTTGGCTGCTCTAGAGAATTAAAATTTCTCTAAGGCATCGTAAATTACAATGTATTTAAAAGTGGTAAAGAAATATTCTTGTAGTTCCAAATAATAAGCGGTTTTAAATATATGTTTGTAAATTTTCTCTCACACAACTGGGCCTCCATCCTTCTTCCAATCATATCCCAACTCTAAGACTTTTGTCAAAGCTGTTTCTGAGGGTTCCTCATTTCCCCAATACTGATGATGTTGGATAGTGAAACATTTGCAAGAAAACCAAGTTCAGAAAACACCAAGGGCCCCACAGACATTATTGGATTTTACCAAACACTTCAAAAAGGGAAACAAGATCCTCTATAGTTAAAAAAAAAAGTTCCCAAGATTTTGCTTACAAATTCTAACTATATCTTCTTTCCTGTGTTGGAATAATAGACTTGCACTAACCAATGTGATCTTTCAAAGATGTCTTTTTCAGGACATCTCAAGTTGCTGTTGCGTAGCATGTATTGGCATAATGATTCCATAGCATTTATTAGTGCTTCTTTAATTTTTTTAATATTGCATTTGTATTGTGGCTTTTAAACTTTGTTGTGTTCATTTTTATTAGTGTAAATCACCAGGAGTATATTTTGGGAAGTATTTGAATGAAAGAAATTTATTTATATTTTTTTCAAAAGTTACTATTTCTATTATTGTTTTTTATAAATACAATTTGATCTAAGGGAGCCAGACAATTACAACATGATAGGTGTCACAGTCAAGTAGCATTTTATCATTTCATCCCAAAGATTGTAGCAAATCACAAATTATCTTTTAAACTTGTTTTTTCAGATTTCTTCTAATGTTATATCAATTAAGAAGTTAAATAATCCAATCTTACATACATACACTATTTATTAAATTTATCTGCCACTCATCTCCTTGATAAGGCGACAATGGACTCCTTACCTCAAGTTTCACATCGTGTTCCTTAGAATAGTGCTCATCCATGTTTTCCCCAGTTGGTGAACGTGTTCTAGAAGCTGCAGTGACAGATAAGTCTCCACGTGATATTAAAGTGCACATGTAAGCATCATGTGAAAAAACATCATGCCGTATAAATTCACCAAAAAGCAGCACTAGGTTCACAAATTCAATTTTTTCATATTCACCATTTGGATCAGCTGACAATAAATACAGAATTGAATGTTGTTAAATTCACAATAATCCAAGCAGGTACAAAAAGTAATACAGTTGCTGGAAAAAATTAATGTACTTAATCCTAATTTGGAACAGATATAATTTAATACTTACGTAATGAGGGGGCTTGAGTATCTAAAAATCTAAGGAGAACATTCTGGAAAACAGGAAGGCTAGAACCAGCAAATGATGCTGAAGAAATGGATTCCTTTTCATCCATGATTTCAACTTCACCACATCTCTATAAAAGTATGTAAAATAAAAGAATAAACTTGTGGTATCATAACTATTAAAATTACTTTCATCCCCCTCTTTTCCCAGAAATTACAAAGAATAGCTAAATTAAGGAGAAATGACTTGTCAATTCATTTGGACAATGTGATAATCTATGATGAAATCTAATTTAAGAGTTACTTGAATCTTGGTTTAGTAAAACACAAATACAGATTAAGAAACTGCATTCAAATGTCACTGTGGGTTTTTGTTTTTGTTTTGCTAAAGAAATGAAAGGATATTCCTACATTGTTCTCACGCACTAAAACTATAAGATACCTTTTATTGATTATTATTATCTGTTAACAATATGAAGTAATAGCTACCAGTTCCTTAGCTGGGGTTGGTCTTCATACATCAAGTTCTTCCTAAGAAACTAGAATATTATTATTTATCAGTGTGGTACATGTATGGATCCAAGCAGTGTGGCCTTTTCCAATCCACATAAACAAATTTTGACAATGTGCAGATTTTCTGTATCTGATGTGGTATGAGCCAAAACTTTATACTTTGTATTTAGCAATCCCACAATATTTTAATGTTTATTTTCAGCTATTTTTTTCAGTTCTATGTTTCCACTCATTTTTATTAGTAGTACGTGATAGGTTTTGCAGATAGTCCAATGAATCATTTGGGTGACTATGTTATATTGTTGTTTACAATCAGTTTGTGTGATCTTTTTCCATGAGATGAATCTACTGTTTTCTGTTTCTGTGCACAATCTGCACTTTGAATCACTTGATGATTTTCATTTCTGCCCTTCACATTACTTCAAATAGCTTGGTTTTGCACAGTCAAAATTAAGCCTTCAGTTTCTTTTTTTTTTAATGTTCGAGGTTCATCTGAAATCACTTTCCTCTTGATCTTTGGCATAAATTAAACCATGTAATGTTTTTCATCGACAGCATTCTGTACTTCTTTTTATTACAATATTTTGAAATTCACCTTCTTGTTTCCCGTAAATTTAGTTAAGTTCCCATTTTAACTTGCATTAATTGTTGGTTTGGGCTGTCTTTTACATAATTAGCCAATCCTATGGAATTTCTCAGTCATCCAGGTCATGGTTGTCCCAAAGATGCTTTTTCAAATGCAACTAGACTTTGTTTTTCCTTGAAAATGTTTCATTTTCTCTAAGCAGGAGGCATGTGGTGTCATATCCCCCACCCTCTGTTGAGAGAGGGATATTCAATCTTAATATAGATGGACTCTTTGACCCCTCTTTCAAACCAAAAAAGGTTTGAACCAAAAGAGGTTTGAAAAAGAGGTCAGAGAGGCTATCTACATTAAGACTGAACAGCTCTCTCTCAACGGGAGGGGGGGGTACAAAACCACCTATTTCCTCTTTACAACAGTTCTTTCAGAAGTTCCAAGAAGGTGCCACACTCATTTGCACTACTTAGGTGACCTTGAGGGCCAAGTAGCCTCCGGGACTCTCAGAATTAGTGCTAATGACCAGATGACTGCGAAGAATATAAATCCTTCCACCCTCCACCATTCAAGCAGAACTGAAGAAACATCTTGAATGAGAAGCGAAATGTCTTCTAGGAAAAACAAAGCCCAGTTTCTTTTGGAAAAGCACTTTTGGATAGCCACTGCCTGCTTTTCTTTTTGACAGTTTGTTTCACCAGAAGTAAACCTCTGCCTCCATCTCCAGAGGGCAGGTATAATCTATTAATATCACTACAGAGATGTAATATATAGTATCCAGTTAATAATTCCAGCAATGTATCATGTCACAGGTATTGCCCAGCCATTTATAGCATTGATGGTACTATTATGGTTTGTTGCACAGTCAGTCAGATGCTTAAATTGGATTTGGCATTTTTATCCACTGACTGAGTCTTTCCCTAGGACCTAGGGTACACAGAATTTGTTTGATGGTGTTAAAGGTATCATCACAAGATGTAAGCTATTACAAATAAAAGTATTTCTATTTGTATGTCTTTGTGTGATTTTTTATCCCCCGTTATTTCTCTCCTATTCTGCTATGTCCAAATACTGTCATGTTCATTATCCAGATTTTTTTGACATTTGTATCAACAATTGTTAAGCCTGAAATGTCATGTGGCAGGTGCTTGTCTGTTTAAATTCTAAAATTACACAGCACTTTATCTTCTTCACTTTCTGTTGCTTTGTTTATTTTGTGGTCCCAACAATTATTGTAGGCCAATGGTATTTCTAGCAGATTTTCCAATGTACTCCACTTTCTGCTGTTATATATATAAATCTCTTTTCTATTCTTCACTTGGTCTTTCCTGTAGGTCAATCTGGTTTCTCCGGTACTTCAGTAATCCTTCATGGTATACTAGCTTCACTGCATCTTCTACAATGTTCCCCAAATATTCTTCCATGCCCCTTTTTCTTTTTCAGCTGTATGGTGTACTTGCACCATTCCATGCCCACCTATTTTCCTGTCTGTCACTATTACGTGAAAAAGCATGATTCATTGACATCATTTTTCTGGTCTTCCTATTCAGGCATTTTATTTCTACTTGAGCCCAGTTCACTATCCCAACTGATGATTGGAATTGCCCAGTTTATAATTGCATTATCTTGCATATTTGCATATTTATTCCACTGAGTTTGGACTTTTAGATCTTCTTCAAACTTAGGATATATTCATTTTTAGCCTTTTTCTTGATTTCGGTGTATATTATTGTTATTATTATTGATGATGATGATGAAGATGATGATGATGATGACAATTTAATCTTCATTCACAGTCTGGCACTGGTAAAAACTTAATAGCTCAAGTCCTAACCAAAGATCTATAACCTATTAAGACCTAAAAGCATCTAAGACCTAAAAGCATGTAGGCAGTTCCAAGTAGAGTGGGGTTTTTTTGCAAAGTCAGAATATTGAGGTCTAATAAATTCAAAATTTTCATGTATCTAGGCAGCTTTTTGGTATTGCTCCAAAGGTACAACCATTGATTTCTTCCTCCATAGTCACTCAACTTCAATTATAATTTTATAAATCTTATAAATTTGTTCATTTTATTTTCTATTGTGGACATTTTAAAATATGATAACTATTGCTGCTTATTCTTTCATTTGCTGTAAACCACCATGAATCAGTTCATTGCAGTAGGTATACATTCAACAAATAAATAAATATATATACTCTTCAACACTGGAACATCTTCTATAATCTTTTTGTAAATAGGCACTGATGAGATTAATGAGATTCTAGGTTCTATACAAATACTATCTACAGAGAACAAAACAATTAATGCAAGCTTCCATGAATTAAAAATATTACTATGGTGGTTCCTGAGTTACACGAATAAAAAGGAACTATTGCATCTATCTACTATATTTAAAAATCTTCTTTTACATGATGTAGTAAAAGAGAATATTTAACCATAGCCTGAAAAATCATTTCAGCAGCTTTAAAATTGCAGTTTAATATTTTCTTTAAGTTGTACAATTTTGATTATGTACCCTGTATAGTTCATAGTGGACTATAGAAAGTCCATGTGTAAATGTTTTTTCATTGTTTTGTCCCAAAAATGTGAGAAGCATGCTAATGCTCCTTTAGAATTATCCTAAAGTTTCTCTATAGATAGATTTGCATTGGAGATCAGGAATATCATGCTTGATTTCTAAATGGTGGACTAAAATTTCCTTTAGAAATGAAGACTAGCAGATAACTTACTTCTGCCTCAATTTCAGTTTGCCTCTTCTCCAATAGTTTAGCTACAGCCATTGCCCGGTGCTTACCAGATCTTTTATTACTCACAGCCCATTCACAAAGCAATGTTACCACAGCTTCATCATTAGGCGCAATCTATTAAATCACAAACACAAATGTGTTATTCATTTTAGTGTTAGAACATTTTAAAGAATATAATATTAGAATATTTTATTAGAGTTTTACACTTTTATTAAGACTCCTAAATCATGTTTTATGTTGGTTTCTTTGAGATTTGTTGACCTTTTTATTCTTCACTGTTCACAGGCCTTGAAGATAGCTTTCCCAGAGAAGTGAGTTAAAATGTATGTTTCAAGAACAACTTCTTAATTAAACACATTCTCAGAAAACTTAAGATGCCCTGGGAAGGAAGGAAGGAAGGGAGGGAGGGAGGAGGGAGGAAGGGAGGAAGGGAAGGAAGGAAGGAAGGAAGGAAGGAAGGAAGGAAGGAAGGAAGGAAGGAAATTTCTTATATGGAATAGTGTGAGGACGGGATTAGGTGACCGGGTAAGCAGGGTTGGTCCTGTAAAGGAGTCTTGATCGGAAACGAGAGGTCCCACTCTCAGTCCCTACTATGTGGAGTTCTACAGGATTCAGGATTCTTTCCACTCCTGTTTAAGATCTATCTGAAGCTTCTGGATAAGATAATCTGTCACTGTGGGGTGAGAAACCATCAGTGTGCTGGTGATATTCAGCTTTACATCTCTACCCCTAATGATGTCCTCCTTTTTCAGTGCCTGGAGACTTTGTGGAACTGGAGCTGTAACAGCCTTCAGCTGAACCCTGGCAAGATTGAGCAGAAAAACTTTTACATAGTTTCTTTTCAGTAGTCCATTAGATTGAGAAAAATAAAAAGAAAGAATATGAAAACACAAGAGTACTACTTTTGATCCAAGATAGAATAGAATTGTGAATGATTTTTTTTTAAAAAAACAAAGGATGTAACAACAGCAAGGAAATGTTTTAAGAACTTAGTTTTGATAGCGTTTTAAAGAAAACTACTTTTTTTTTTACTTTTAAAAGCCTTCAACTATTTCTAATTAATAATATTTTAATTTATTCCTGGCTTTCAAAGTTTCTAAATATATTCTTCAATTGTATTCCACTGTTTCCACATTTTTGTTTTCAAGTTTTGTATATTTTATCTTTTACTGAACATTGTATTGGTGGTTTTAATTCATAAAAATCACGAAACTGTTACCAAATAGATTTTGCACACAATCCACAAAAATTGCAAAACAGCATTCACATTTGACTAAAAATAAATAGCAGAACATAAGAGCCAGTTTGGTGTAGTGATTAAGGCATCAGACTGGAAACCAACTGGAAACAAGTGACCGAGACACTATGAATTATAGTGCGGCTTTAGACACAAAACCAGCTGGATAACCTTGGGCCGGTTACCTTCTCTCAGCCTTAGGAAGGAAGTAATGGCAAACTTATTCTGAAAAATCTAGCCCAGGCAATGTCTGAAATCAGAAACAATTGAATGGAATAATACAGCAGGAGTGTGTGTGTGTGTGTGTATGTGTGTGTGTGTGTGTGTGTATGTAAAGAATATACACATGTAAACACACACACACACATTTATATGTGTGTGTGTGTGTGTGTGTGTTTATATGTATATATATATATAATAATGTATATGTTTTCTGAGGTTCTCGCGGGTATTTGTATGTGGATCTTTGGTTATTCGGGTTTTCTCCTGCGTAAGATTGGAAGTATCTAGGCAATGTTTCAATGAAGTCTCATTCATCATCTTCAGGCTTGTGTCTTCGGCTCTGTGCTTCTCAGTGCACTGTACATTTTATATATGTACATACACATACATATAACAAAACTATACATATATACATAAACATACATGTGTGTGCATGTGTGTCCATGTATAATTATCAATTTCCATCATTCTATAATATGTGATGAATACTACGAGATATATATGTATATGTATGTACGTATGTATTCATTCTAGTGTTCATCACATATTATAGAATTATGAAATGTGCATCTTCAATTAGTCTTACCTGCAACATTAAGTCAATAATTGAAAGTTACCAGATACAAAAACTAAATATATATATTGCATAATGGGTAGGTTGGGGGTTGCAATCCACTAGCATTCCTTCTCTGGATCACAGAATTTCCAAGGATGGATGAGGTCAGAAAATTGATGTGGGTTTTTTTTTTCCATTTGAAGTTAGGCTAAAATAAAGGGGGGAAGTGTCCATCTCAATCCCTGCAACTGCTCTCATTACACACCTGAAACTGAAACTCTTACAAAACACACTATGGCCTTGTAGAAGGAAGGGGAAAATAGCTAAGAACATCCTGTTCTTCCCCTTCCCTTTCTTTACCATCTGTATAACAATTAGCCCCAAGATAATGAAATGGAGAAGCCACAGCTCACCATCTCCAATTTCTAGTATGCTAGGAATTGTCAACTTTCTGGTGGTCACCCACACATGAATGTCACTTGTTCCTCTCAGTAAAGACTGTAGGCAGAGCATATAACTAAATTTACAACTAACAGTGTCTTGGTTTATTAAGAACAAAACTAATGTGCTGCATGCTCAGAGCTATTTTAGGCACTACCAGCATTGTGACCACAAATGCAATTTCCTTCCTTAGGCCACTCTATATCTGGTGAGTCAAATTACAAAATGAGCTGGGTGCTGTAAAAAGTCTGGATATCTGTAGCATCATGCTTATGTATCTTACTGCCTTACACCAAAAATATGGACCCTAAAACTTCAGAATCTCTATGAATCACAAGTCTGTTGGTCCAACTTTTATTTATCTACCATGCTCCAGATTCTGCTTAATCTATACAATACTTTTTTGCAACTTAAATTTATATGAAGGATTCTAAAAGTGATGATTACAAAATTAAGTACCAGAGTTTCATCTATTATTAGTATAAAAAAAGATGTGGAATACTTTTTAAACAAACAATTGATTGATCAATTATATGCCAACAGATTGTGATAATTCTTAGCAATTACATTCACCATGACAATCTATCCCTATCCCAGTCTTTCAATGTAGAAGCATCAAAGGGTATATCCCATAGTCCTTGTCCTAAGTGAAGTTCCAGACTAACATCACTGACCAAAGAGGTAAGGAAGATCTTGCTAGCAAAAATTCAAACCATAGCATTGTAAGACACAATAAACTCTTCATTAGGAAAGTATGACTGGATTTGGTTCTGTAAAAATTCCTTCCTTGTGTGAAGGGAATTTATGTCACCAGATGGAGGAAGGGGGAAAATTATATTTATATAAATATAAAATGTTTTACTGGTGGTATTTGGCACCATCGAGATTGGCTAAGATATCTCCCAACATAAGCCCAAAGTGTTGGAAATGTCATCTAACAGACGGTACCTTCTATCATATGTGGTGGCTATGTCCTGAGACCAGGAACTATCGATTAAAATTAAAAATTGGATGCAGGAAATTACAGGATATCAAATTGAACCTAAACAGGAACTCTTCCTATTAGGAATAATTAAGGATCAATACCCAAAAGAGATAAAATATATTATTTTATACATTCTAACAGCAGCCAGGATAGCTTTTGCACAAATGTGGAAATGACCTAACACCCCTCCAGAAGACTTAGTTCTACATAAAATACTAGAATGTGTGGAAATGAATATGCTTACACTAGAAATGAAAGACAAGGAAAACTCCAAATATTACTCAGTCTGGCATAAATGGTACGAATGGTTAGAAAATAGATAAAAGAAATAAGAAGAATGGATTAGTGTAGTTAAGAGACCTTACGAGAATGATACAGTAGAATGATATATAAGATAGAGATAATTATAGTAGAGATAATAGTTATTGGTTGATATATATAAAGTATAAAATATTTATAAGTTGACTATATGTGTCGATGACAAAACACTGTCACAGATATGAATGTGATTTGTATTGGTGGAAAATATAATAAAAATCTATTCTTTAAAAAAATCCTTCCTTGTTTAACAGCAATCTAGAAAACTGGGTGGTGGGTGACAACAGCATAAATAAAGCAAAAATAAGAAAAACCAGTTTGTTCTGCCTCACAAAATCTAAACATTCTTAAGCAACTCAGAATAACAACAGTGACTTTCTGCAACCTATGTGTAAATGTTTACAGGAACTAAATTAAATTTTCTGTTTAAAAAGGAATGTGTGATAATTTTTGAACACTTAGCAGTAGCTTAATACAAATAGTCAGAAATGTGTAGAATAACGTTTTTTTAAAATGTATTGATGACTGAAATCATATCATACATCATTTTAACCCAACTTTCAAGAACTTTAAGGGAAGACTGGTATGGTTACCTTTTGACCCAATTCTGTCTCACATGGAAGATTTTCAATACCTTTTATGGCTATATTTCTAGGTTCTCTCATATCACAAGACCTAAAATGGACACCTAACATAAAAAACGTCATCAAAAAAGCACAACAAAGAATGTTCTTTCTGCACCAACTCAGAAAGCTCAAACTGCCCAAGAAGCTGCTGATACAGTTCTACAGAGAAATTATTGAGTCTGTCACAGTGGTGGGATTCAAATAGTTTTACCACCGGTTCGGTGGGCATGGCTTGGAGGGCACGCTTTGTGCATGTGCACACACTTTGCATCTGCGCATACCAAATGTGTACTTTGTGCAGGCACTAAAGCATTTGAGCAGGTGCAGAGGTGTTCTAACTTACTTCCTGCAAGCCTGCATGATCCCAGTCACTTCAGCAGCTGCCATGCAGCACTCTTCTATGCCATGCAAAGCAGCTGTGCTTCAAATTCAGAGGATAAAGGTGAGTGTGGGAGCCCAGGTGGGCCCAACAGCAGAGCGGCAGAGAGAACCGGTTCGGTCACCGCTGCTCATCACTGCTTGTTTGAACTTAGCTTAAAAGTTTCTGAAAGTAAAAACCTACATTTACTGGACAGTGTATCTGTGTGCTGTGTGTGTATTATTCAAACACTACTCTCAAATACGTCTCCCTGTATGTGCTCATTCTCCTCACGGGGAATTACCTCAACACTGGTTATGGGCCCAGGCCATACCAGGCTCAGATAACTGAGAGTTAGTGTGAATCCACAGTACTGTATACAGACAGCTGTTTACTGTTTAATTGTGGGTTACTATCCTGGTAAAGATGGCACAAGACACTTAAACAAGTCTATCACTGATAACCCAGTTGGATGGAACAAACTATGCTTCCTGGTCTATGAAGTGCAGTATATTTCTGCGTAGAGAAGGTTTATGGAATGTAGTTCAAGATTCACCAGATGTAAATGCTTGGGATCCAAATAATGAGGATGATGCCAAGAAACTTGCTGACTTTAAACAGAACAACAAACAAGCTCTTTGTATAATTGGACTAACACTGAGTGACCAGCAGCTAGTCCATATTGGTGGAGAAGAGTCTGCTGCTAAGTGTTGGGAGAATTTGAAGAGGATTTATGTTCGTGACAGTGTAGGTGCACACATACAACTTACACGTAAACTGTTTAGAGCATGTCTTCTGAAAGGTGGACATATGTTAGCTCATTTAAACTTCATGAAAAGAACTTTTCAAGAGCTACATGAAAAAGAAATGGTATTTTCAGAACTGCATCAAGTTTACATCATTCTTTCCTCATTGGATGAAAGTTATGGTGATTATGTATCTTCACTGGAAGTCCTGCCCAGAGATAAACTGACATTGACTGACATAACTGGAAGATTGTTAGAAGAAGCAAGAAGACGGCTGGATAGGGACCAACTAAGGAAGGAACAACCACAAGAAGAGGATTTGTCTTCAACTGCCTATACTGTTAGGAAATGTTTTTCTTGTGGGGCTAGGGGACATATAGCTAGATTCTGTAAGAAGGGAAAAAGACAGAATACTGGTAATCACCAGAAGGCTAAAAAGAATGTTAGTTTAGCTATGTCTAGCAATTCAACTGTAAACCATGATTTGTGAGTTGTTGATAGTGGAGCATCGCGGTGCATTACTAACGATGTCCATGAGTAAACAACATGCATCATTGTCAAATGGATAGAAGATTAATGCATCAGGTGAAGGTCCTGCATATTGTTCTTGTATAAACGAACATTTAACTATGTTATATGTACCTAAACTGAAATTTAATTTGCTATCAGTAAAGGATTTAGTTAATCATGGTTATGTAGTAACCTTTAGGGGAGATAACTGTATAATAGAGAAAGAGAGTAAAATTTAGAGAATGATTTATATGTGATACATGAAGACCAGTTGCAGATGGCTAACTCAGTTTACAACAATGTTAAGCCACATGATGAATATATACATTTATTGCATAGACGTCTAGGGCACATTAATTTCAAAATGCTCAAACAAACTGTTGAATTGTCGGACGGAGAAAAATTGAAACCCTGTAGCAAATATTTAAACTGTAATGCTTGTAGCCAAGAGAAGAATAAGGTTACTCCAGCAAACAGACTTAATGGGTTTAAGACTAAAGAACCTTTAGAGGTTGTTTTTGCTGACATAATTGGTCCTAAGAAACCAAGTTTAGGAGGTGCCTGTTATATTTTGAGTATTATGGACCATTACTCACGATACGGTTTCTGCTATCTTATGAAAAACAAAACAGAAACATTCCAACATTTCTTTAACTGGCTAAGGTTTGCTGAGAGAAAAATAAAAAGTAAAGCAATTACTTTAGTTATTGATAAAGGGACTGAGTTTGTTAACAAAAGATTCCAAACTATGTTGAAATTGGCTGGTGTCCAGCATAAATGTTCTGCACCTTACAGACCACAACATAAGTCGTTTCTAGAATGAAGAGGGCAAACATTACAAGCCATGGCTCGCACTATGTTATCTGATTCAGGTTTGCCTGAAACACTGTGGGGTGAGGCCATAATGTTCAGTAATCATGTTTTAAACAATGTAGTTAACACAACAACTGGTGAATTGCCATTCACTCGTTGGCATGGCAGAAGACCAAATTTAAGTTATTTACACACATTTGGAGCTCCAGCATGGGTGCATATTCCCTCACAAGTAAGACTGAAAGGGCAACATAAAGCTAAGAAGTTATTTTTTGTGGGTTATGAGGCCAACCATAGATCATTTAGATTTTGGGATCAAGGCACAGCTCATGTTTATTGTAGTGCTAGTGCAAAATTTCTCAAGCACATTGGGTGGAATAAACTGGAACAGGAATCCAGCAATGATATTATTATAGACACCCAAATAGTCCCTAAAGATAAAATCAGTAAACCACGAATAGCCATTAAAGAGGAAGGACAGGAGGAAGTAGGAGTTCAGGCACAGGAGGAGATAGAAGAACAGGAGCAGGTGACACAGGAAAGTCCACCAGTAAGCCCTGTATTACCAAGACATTCAACCCAAGTAACATGACCACCTGATAGATATCAGACTGATGTTGTATGCCAAGTGAATACAGTTCCAAGTAATTATAGTGAACTAAAACTGTACCCTACTAAGGATCAGGCTGCTTGGCAGAAAGCAATGGATAAGGAACTGGAATCATTAAAAAAAAATGGAGTTATACGAAAATGTTAGGTTACCACCAGGTAAACATGCCATAGAATGTCAATGGATTTATAAACTGAAGACAGATGTAGATGGAACTGTTACCCATAAAGCCAGGTTAGTAGCACAAGGGTTCAATCAGACAGCAAATGACTATGATGAGGTGTTTGCACCTAGTCTGAAGGCTACTACATTAAGGGCAGCATTAGTGTGGGCAGCTAAGGAGAAATACATTATAAATCATTTGAATGTAGAGACAGCATATCTGCATGCACCATTGCAACACACTATTTATTTAAAGAAATCTTTAGGTCTCAAAAATGATAATACAGCTGATTGTTATTTTTTAATTGTAAATTCAATAAAATTTATATCAAAAAAAAAGAAAAAGAGTCTTTATGGTTTGAAGCAATCAGGATATGAGTGGAACCAATGTATAGTTAAAGAATTGACTAGGATAGGTTTTGTAGCTGGCTTGGCTGATCCATGTTTGTTTAAAAGAGAAAGTAATGGTGTAATTTCATTGTTGCTATTGTTTACTGATGACATAGCACTAATCACCAAAACTGAACAAGAAGCTACTAAAATAATATCACTGTTAGATAAGAAATTTAAAATAAAACAATTAGGAGAAATCAAACAATATCTTGGTTTAAAGATAGATAGAACTAGGGGAGGATACAAAATCTCACAGGCAGTTAAAATTAACCAATTACTAAAAAGTTATAAAATGGAACTTTGTAAGCCGGCTAAGACACCAATGAGCCAGGAGTTTAGCCATAGTAATGTTCAAACTCCTATTTTTGATAAGAACATTTATCAGTCCTTGATTGGTAGTTTATCTTATCTCAGTAATTGGTCAAGGCCAGATATTGCATACAGTGTCAATCTATTAGAGAGATTTAACACTGAGCCAACTGAAAGGCACTGGCAAGCTGCTAAATGTGTGTTAAGATATCTGAAACAAACAATGCATTATTCATTGTATTTGGAGCCTAAAGATGAACTGAATTTAACTGCACATGCTGATGCAAGTTTTGCTACAGACAAAAATACATGAAAATCTACATGGGGTACTGTAGTATTATTGGGAAAAGCATTGATTGGATGGAGGTCTATTAGACAGAAACATCTAAGTTTGTCAACAATGGAATCTGAATTCTCATGTTTATCTTTACTATGTACAGATTTACTTTTGTATAAGCAACTACTAATTGATATGGGAATTGATGTAGCAGATTCTATTGTTGTTTATGAAGATAACCATTCAGCAGTACAGATGGCTTCAAATATTGCTGTCAAGACAAGAATGAAACACACAGATTTAAGGTATTTTAATGTGAGACAATGTGTGCAACGTAAAATGATTAAGCTAGAACACTGTATGTCAGAAAACAATATAGCAGATCATTTTACAAAGGCCCAAGGCTCCATAAAGCATAAGGCTTGCTGTGAGGATTATGGAATTAGAATGTAAGGTTGTATATATTGTCCTACCCAAAAGGGGAGAATGTTAGAAATGTAAGTCACCTATCAGCTATTTGGGTTGGAAATATATAAAGCAGGGTAGGCATTTTTATACTGTTTCTTTAAGAAAATACAAAACTATAATTGGGTGTGTTTTCTCAAACGGCCATAAGATGGAGCCAGAAACCTAGGTTGTCTCAGTCTTAGTCTCAGAAAAAGTCTCAGTGAGTCTCTGTTTCCTTCTGTTGGAGAGTTTTGCCGTTCCTCTTAATTGACTGCTATTTTTGGATTTGATATAAGTCTGATACTGAACTGTTTTTGACACTGGACTTTGTTATTGGATTATCCCTGGACTGAAAACTGACTGATTTAACCTGTGAATGACTTTGGACTGCTTGTTTGAACTTTGCTTAAAAGTTTCTGGAAGTAAAAAACCTACATTTATTGTATAGTGTATCTGTGTGCTGTGTGTGTATTATTCAAGAACTCCCTGTATGCGCTCATTCTCCTAACAGGGAATTACCTCAACAGTTTTTAACTGGTGGCATAAATTTTTGTATTGGCTTTTGAAGTTGGCAATGTGACCAGATTTGTTTTTCCACCAAAGTGATTTATTTTTGGATTGAAGCTTCCTTATTGTTTGGGGTAATTTGTTTTTTTTTCTGGTTTTGGGAGTTGTTAATGATACATATAGTTTGATGACTCTTTTGACTTCAGTAAAAATATGTTGTAATGGTCTTCTACAGTATTGCATCCAGAGAATAGAAACGGCCAATCAAGGGATGAGAGATCATTGTTTATAAGATCATAGTTGCCTTTTTTTTGAAGTTATAATTGGGGATTTTGTCGTTGTGATGATTTTTGTGTGGATGTATGTTGAGACAAAAGTCAATCATGTTGTGGTCACTGTTGGAAAAGGGTTCTTTAATTTGTATTCCATAAATTGAATTCAAACTATTGCAGAAGATGAGATCGAGGCAGTTGTTAAGTCTAGTGTTGTTGGTTATTAGTTGTTCTAGTCCCAGATTTGTTACTGCATTGTAGATTAACTTAAGCTATCAGAACATGAGTGTTTAATATTTGAAAATTCATTTGCTAACGGCAGATTTTTTTCCTGTGGGATGGTAAATGTACCCTACATTTAAAAAATAAACTGGCTCTTAACATATAGTAAATTCTATAAATAAACTAAATGTGTATTGCTGATTTTAAGTAAGTTGTGTGTTACCAAATTTTCAATGTTATGTTAGCTGACAAAAAAAATAAATAAATCCAAAGGTCAATCCAAACATCAAAGACTAAATTTCAGAAGCTGCAGCTTCATATGTGACAATAATCCTCAGCATTTATTTATTTTTTTTGCTTCTGAGCTCCACAAACTGTCCTTTGCTGTTCAAACTTTACAATAGGAAATCAACTGAAAATTCTAGTAATTTTAATGTTTACTTAAGTAAAAAATTTTCATACAAGTTTCAGCAAAATCAACTAATAGGATTCTCTTTTTATTTCTGAATTTTCCCCAAACTTCATTCTGTTCTGCATATTAGTAATGCTGTCTTCTGATTTGCAGACAATTTTCCAATTTTCCATTTAGAGTATGCTAAATAATATTCTGCTGTAAAATAACCTCAATGCTTTTATGGACCAAAGCATATATTTTTCCTATGCCAACCAAATATTATCAGCAAACCTCCTACCACCCACGACAGGAAGAGATTAAGATTGTGTTGAGGCCTTTTACTGAAGTATCACCCACCACAGAACCACTAAAGCAAAAAAGGAAAAAAACTTTGCAGCTGAAAACACATTAATACATCAATAAACTGACAACTTTATCTGTTAAACCAGAAATGCTAGCTTACTGTAGATTAGCCATAGCTGATACTAACACATGTTGCAGCCATAGAATTCTCCTAGAATTCTGAGAGTTGAAATCCACAAGTAGAGAGATGTAAAGATTCCAGGTTTGAAGACCTCTGGTGTAAATGGTCTTTTAGATTATTAGCCAAAGCAAGACTTTACAGCTATACAGTACCTATATATTATGAGTAGTTGAAATAATTATTAATATTATTTATTAAATTTATTTGTTAATGAAATTTGCAGCAATCTTTGTCTGTGATTTAGTCTCACGTAAACTTAATACAGAATTAAAATTGCCACTCTAATCAATATTTTCCATTATTAAACTTTCAATTTTTAACCTAACTTTTCTACAGATATGGGAGGGATATCTTTAACAAGGAAAGTATCAAGGAAACTATGGTATCAGGGATAGAACCTGCCAATGAATTTTAATGAGCAAACAATGGCATATATAATTTGGCCTGCCCTATCTGCACATCTATTTGTTTGATCTATATTAATGGATTGTATTTTTTTTCCATTAAATTTCATTTGTAGTTCTTAAGAGTACAGTAGTGGAAAGAGAATAAGTAAACCATAATTATTCCTTATTCAGTTAGCCCTTTTCTGATTATGAAAATGGTTAAAGAAGATCCTTCTAGCACAGATCTTCTTAGAACAGGCCCAACCGCTTTCCTGGTAGCATATTCATTTCCAAAAGAGTGAGAGTTCAGTTTTTCACTCCAAATAGACAAAAATAAAGGGTGGATTTATTTTTAAGAAAATGTTTCATTTTGACTCAATGTCTGTTAACTTTTCTAAAAATTTCAGCTTCTGACAACAAGATGTATGATGTGAATCTTTCTTCCAACTCAGCTTGTTTAAGAGGGTTAGATTAATCTTCTGGCTGAGGCTGAGCTATGCTTAATATATGGAGATCCTTTCATGAACTAATATTACACATCATGAATAATGAAAGCTAGAGAAACTGCAGCAAGTAAGTGGAAAATAAGCAAAGTAAGCAAGTAGCCAAATGTTTCTGATCAGTTCCTTTCTTAACAACAAAATATAGTTCTAAGAACTGATTTTCCAAAAGAAGTAGTTTTGGGGCAAATGGAAGACCAGGAGACAGTATTGTCTGTGAAAACAGACTTTAAGTAGGAAAGTGGGTATCTTCTCCATAAAATGAGATGAAAAGTAACATCAAAGGGTAGTAGCAGAGTGTAAGAGAATGTAAAAACATGGCTTTGAAAAGCTAAATGAAACTGTGATGTTGACTGAACTGAACCTTTTGCTAGCCATGGATAATTTAGTGTTAAATGATATGTTTTTATTAAGGACTTTACTGGAAAACTTTAAAGGCTTGTTCTGAGTAAATACTCAGCAGGCAGAGAAAGGAATAAAGGTTAATGTAAATTCCCTCTGCCCTTTCTTTTTTTACCCAAAAGTTTTCTTTCTAAAAGCTACCAAAAACTATTCTCCCACGACATGAAATAAAAAGGACACAACTTATATTTATTCTCCAATTCATAAATATTACCTCAAAATACTTGGCTTTTCCTGATGTGTTCTTAAAGAATTCTGGATAATTTTTAAAATGTTATATAATTAATAAAGTTAAAATTCACTTTTAACAAGTTAAAATAATCCAATGATTTTTTGTTCACAAACTTTATGTTCAAAGCCTTTGCTTACACAAACTTACAAAGATAAAGATACCACAATTTTCATTATGAAAAATGTGATTATGTGCCCAGTGTTGACTTTTCCTGTCTTCATGGATAGATTTTCTCCATGATACAGAAAACTAAACACTAAATAGAAATAAAATCATACTGCTAAGGTAACTTTTTATTCATCTATGTATTTTTCCATGGCTATCCACATCAACCAAATGACACTTTTTAATTTACACCAGCTAACACTAGCTTTTATTTTTTTAATGAATTTAGTCATTCAGGTGTTTTTGAAGACTTTTACTGCAATATATCAATGTTTCAGTCTAAATAATTAAACTGCTTTTTAAATTGTATACATGAAATAATTTTACTATTGTATATGCACAAGAGGCTCAAAATTTATATGTTCAAACTGAATAAAAATTATGATCAATAAGTTGCTAGGAAGAAAAAAGCACAAAAACTATTTTGAAAAAGAACAGCCTGAAAGATACACATGTCTTTCTAATATGGTATCCAGTTTAAAAGAAGATACACTGTAACATTTTTGCTCTTTTTTGATAAAGAAATAAACTGCCATCTAGTGGTTCAGATGCAATGTTTTTTCAAATTTTAGGTATATACAAAATAATATGTTAATTTTACTTATTCAGTAAACCATGATCAACTGAACCATGATTTAATGGTCATTATGGTCAAAATATAATATCAATATTTTATTTGACATAATGAAAGACAGAGAAAAAATGCTGCATTTGCTGGATGAGATTAAGGTTCTCACATATATCATGGAAAAATATTATTCCTCTGTAACTGAGAATTGGCAATTTGTCCAATTGCAACCAGAAGCCAACATCAGCACATACAAAGTTATAGCATTTGTTCTGTCAGTTGCAAGCTAATTTCATCAAGATTTCTGAAGTTTTTGTCATTTGTCATGGAAATGCTGGATTTGGAAAACAACGTGGCTATCGTAAAAACAATCATAAAATCAAATGAAGTCATGTAGTGACTCACTTAAAACCACCATGACACAACTAAAAATCCAGTCCCAACTGTGATCATAAATTGAGGATTACCTGTATGAACAGCTTTCAACTGACATGCAATTTTGCCAAGACTGAGCTAAATATACATGATAAAAGTAACTGAGATTTCTAAACGTTGTGGCCTAACTATTTACTGGTTACATGTTCTATAAAACAGTGCTCTTTTCCTCTTTCCTTTGATAACATTAATTACTGCAATTCTTGAATAAGTTTAAATGAACCTCTGTAGTAAATATTATACTATGGGATTTTGGTATATCTACTTACACATCCTTTTTTGTTGTTTTTTTAACAGTTATCAAGTTATAACACAAGTTAGAATTTTGAACCATAAGCATGCGTCAATATTAATAGCATTTTGAATTCACGTTGAACATTTTAAAAATTCAAATAACATTCCTAAATAAATGTAAAGAGTGGAGCTTATCTTCAGAGGACTATAAGTTTTACTTCACAGTCTAGCTTTCAGCCTCAGGATCTTTTGGAAGCCTCCCACCCATTTAGTTATTTATTTATTCATACATTCATACCACTGAAATAGCTGCCTATTTCATGAGGTAACTTTACAATAGAGAGAGTACAAAAGATTTTTAAAAATTAACACAAATACACCAAGAGAGACACATATAAGACACTATATCCTTGGGTTAAAAAATATAATTCTAACACAATTATTGAAGCAGTGACTAAACAACTAGCCAAGAAGGCTCATCTGACCCAAATGCCTATACATTTAAGGCCTTGCAAAAAGCAAATAGGACTGGGGCCCACAGATCTCTGGGGAAATAGGGCACACACAGGAATAACCAGTTCTAATCTTACTTATTTTTTTCCAAACTATTATGCTGTTACCTATATGAAGAAATTAACACTTTCCTTATTATATTTTTAAGATAAATCCTATATTTGAATTTGTATTTCTACTATGATCAAATCTCCACTTGTTTTCTCAGAAGCACATCCTACAGCTACCAGACAGTAAGCCTTGTTGAACTCAATGGGACGTACTTGGGATAAAAAGAAAAGAGGCTGCTGTTAGCCTTGTTTTTATCAAAGCTAACCAGAAATGTCCTTCCACCAAAATATGCTACATAAGTACAATCAAATCCAAATACTAAAAGGAAAGTATTCAATTCAATATTCAACCCTGTAATTTTAGTATTAACCTGAATGTGAAAATAAAAATATATTCCTCTGCAGTGTTATAAAAAAAGGTTTCTACAGTTGTTTACATAAATATTTGGTTTCAGCAATGAATTAGCATAATAAAATTTATTTTGAATGCCAGAGGAATGGGAGAGGGCATCTAGCATCAAATTATTTCTGGAAAAATGTAACTACACGTTTATTGTGTTGTTATATGTACAGCTGCTTATTTGACATTTCTGTACACAATTGTCAAATCAAAAATGTAATTTCTCAGCAAGTTGGAATCACAAGACATAACATAAATGAAGTGGCACAGCACTGAAAAAATTGCTTCAGACTTTAATTGACGCTTTGAAGACTACATTACGTCCATGGAGTCACAATTTGAAAATCAGTCTTGAAGCAAATATATTGAAGAAGAATACAATGACTAAACACTAGGGGAAATAAATATGAACAATGTAAATACCTCCTGATTATCCTTATTATGGGTTCCCCAGAAAATCTTGTTATAAAGGCTTTCCATAGAGTTGCTAGAATCTGAACGATCAAAACAGTGTCTATCCAAAACCTCCAAAGTGTGCAAAACACGGCTGATAGTAACCCCTGGATAAAGGGAAAACAGAAAAGAAAAATAATGATGATACATTCAAGTTGTGACATCAAAATTATTACAATTCGTTGGAAGAAAACCGGTATTGATTGGGAGCTGCCTTGTGTTTTGTTTTACGGATCTCCACTCCACATAATGTACTTTTTAATTGTCTTATCACTAACCTCTTTCCCACAAGCCCTACCTTTATCCTAAGAATTCTCAATCTCCTAATTAACTGCTATAGGATTTTGAAATGTGTTGATAGCTATAAAGCTGTTATTGTTTATTAGGCACTTAGTAAATCTATAAGGTAAATTTCTCTAACCAGTGTCCAACAGATCTCTTGAGCTATACATCCCAATCAGCATGACCAAATAATGGGATTTGGAGTCTGAGATCCCTGACTGGTCCCATATTGGGGAAAGTTGCTATAGCATACAAACCTTAAAAATGCTAAGGACATTAACTGAGTAGCTTCTTGCACAAACACTGATAAAACTTTAAATGGCATTAATGAAAAAATATTTGAGTGTGAGTATCTATTCAGTTTAAGTGATAAAAACTTAGTTGATTGCGGAAAATACATTTTCTTTGAATGTGCTTAAATGGAAAAGTTTTGTAGATTTAAAACATGATATAAAATGTCAGTTTTTTCAAATTATTGTATCATGAGGCTCGACAGTGAAACTTGGAACAAAAATCTCTTGAGAAAATGGATAAATAAAACTATGGAACAATAAAACAAAATGAATCCTTCAAATAGTTGGCCTGCTTACCAGAGGAAACCATAATTTTTCAAAGGAAGAAAAAGAAAGATTAACTGATATGTTCCCAGACTTCTCTCCTCTTTTTCTCCTTAGGGACAGATTTTGATTCTTGGGATCTCAGAGGTACAAAGTACATGCAGCTTCTTACTTACATCAAAACAATCCTTCCAAAAATAGCCTGGTCATAGTGTTCCCAAAAGAATCCCAAAATATGGCAAAATAGTCAATAAGCATAATTTTTTGAAATATAGAAGGCCAGATGTTTACAGATGGTTTTTTTCTTTTTGGAAGACAGGCATTTTTTCACTGATTTTTCAACACACACATAAGCAAAAATTACCACTTTTAAGCATCAAGCTCCCCCCACAAAAGAAGAAAAAAAGAAAGACGGCCTTGAATGAAACTCAACTCCTAAATGTGAATATGTGGGTGTGGGTGTGCACACACGCATGCAGTTTTGGCAATAGTATAGAAGTATTTCTATAGCCTTGCCCTGAGATGTTTTCTTTCACCTGACAAATCTATCCCATAGTTTTCCTGTGATCTCCAACAGTTTCTAACCGGAGGCATCTTATCTTTCAAACTCAGACAAAGAGCAGCTCTTGAAAAGCACCATACAAATTAGCACTGTTATTTTCCTCTTGGCAATGTGTTGCCAAGGAATGGGAAAGAAATTATTTGGATTATGTTGATGATTTATCATAATAATGATTATTTTTGCACAAATAAATAACACAGTCTAATAAACTAAGTATTGATTCTAATTATTCAGATCTAGAATAGTTGGAATCAGCATCTAGACTATTGTAGTGTGATATTCAGATTCATGGAAATCTCACTATAAATAGTTTGGATCCATATATATACACTGTGTAGAACTTCCCAAGCTCCCAAGTTGGGAAGAACTTGATGCGGATGAAGGCTAAGTTAAGCTAAAGAACTGGCAGCTGTTGATTTCACCTTGTTCTGTATATAATAGTAATAACAGTAGCTACATTATTTCAACTATTGCAATCACTGCTTATCTTTATTTATATATTAGAAAATTTATTTGCCTCCCATCTTGTATCCAATGACTCAGCATCTTTAGGTGGAGTTGTTTCAAACCCATGACAACATTTTCGAGAAATTTTAAAAACTGACATAAAAGTATCAACAAATTTTTTTGCACATACTTATTCCATATTAGTTCATCATCTACATTCAAGTGGACAATACCAATATATTTAGAATCAGGCTTTAATCCAAGACTGAAAAGCAATAAATGGTACCTAAAATGCAGCTATCATTTAGTTTTAAAAATCAGTGAATTTCACTGGATGAAGTCCATAAAGCTTCATTGCTTTTACAATCCATTTTAGTGCCTACCTGCAGTTGATTCTTGGCACTTGTCAAATGACCACCGTACTTCGACAGCACGGCCCCTTTGTTTTATCTGCTGTTCTACTTCAAAAATCTTTGCACGAACCTGTAAAGAAAGCAACAATTGTATAATACATACATGCATAAGGTACTACATATCACATAAATGTTAGGTACCTAGTGCTGGCTTTTCCAGAGTATGAGGATATATATATTTAAAATAAATAAGTACAGATGAACTGCAGGAAAACAGGAAAGCAATATACTCTTGTAAGTTACAAGAAAATAGTCCTTTGATCTGAAAAACCTTAACATTCATCTTCCTGAAAGTTTTAATGAAATTTGTTAGCATTTGAAAAATAAAACACACTTTGTTAACCAATCATTACTCCTCTGCTGTAAAGGAACAAAGGAAATCTATTTTCAACAGTTCAGGGAAAGAATGTGTTCCTGAATTCTGTTCAGAATTATGGACAGGATACTATTTGTGTAGACAGAGCGGACTAATCATCTCAATATTCCATACAACTGCTCAATGTTTAAATCTTTTGAAATGTACAGTATTGTGCAATTATTACAATATTTCTGAAAATAGCATAAAATAAAAATCAAAGCAGTATGACTTGAAAGGCTGCATATTTGGGATATTTGAACATGAATATTATTCATTGATTACATTTATATTCTGCCTATTCTCTGGGAGTTCAAGGAGACATGTATGATATCCATTCATTTACCCTCAAAATAGCCATCTTTTGAGATAGGCTGTGAGCTCTAAATGTTTGCCTCAGTGTAACTAACTATTAATGCACAATTAACTATTAATGTGGAAGTAAGTATTAATGTGGGGGCCAGTGAAATAGTAACTGTTTTCAACTCTGAGCAGGTAACCCAGGTTTAAATCCTCGCTCAGACAAGAAGCTTGCTGAAGCTTTGGGTTCACTCACTCACTTACTGAAGCTTACCGCAAACAATTCATGTTAAGGAGCTAAAATTAGGAGATCCACATGTAAGTCACTTATATTGGCTAATTGACAGGCCTTCTTCATAATCTAATGCAAAACCATGTTAGTAATACTTTTAATGCTTTTTTCTATTTGAAAAGAACAAGTTAAATGTTAAATTTAATTTTTTTTAAAAAACAGTTAAAATGCTTCCAACAGAAAAAAAAATGATAAGGTACTGGTATCTAGCATATTGTTCAATTTTTCAGTCTCCCTAAAAACTATTAAAACAAGAGTTTGATGGTGGTGGTGATGATGTCATGGAGCTATTTCATTAAAATTGAATGAGCAAAAGTCCTTACTGCAGAAACAGCTTCAGGATAGCTTGAATTTAGACTACTGCTTTAATCAATAAATAAAAAATACAGAAGGTGATATCTTCAAAGATGTTTACATTCACTTTAATGGGGAATACAACTGCACTGATATTAAAGATGGTCCATATCTCTTGCAAATGGTTCGGCTTATATGTTATTTTACAATTCTTGGCAATATTAAAAAGGACAAAGAACTTGTATGGAACATTGGCCAACATATGACCAATCAAAGCCATTTCATTGTATTTGAGACTCAGGATGAATGTACAACGTTGGTGAAATGGTACCTTCACAGACTTGAAAGTTAAACAAGTTTATATGGTGTATTCTTTTATATGAATATTCCAACATTGTCAGAAAATTCATTTCTAACACATTTATCACACTCTTTTTTTCTAACTTTTTACATTCCATGAAGCAACCTCCTACCCCCTCTTTACATATAAATATATGAACTCTGCAATGAAGAAGCAGGAAAAGGTGAGGCATGATTGGAGAGACAGCCGCTAGCTGTAAAATGAAATTTTTAAAAGACAGAAATATGGAAATTTTCAGCAGAATGGATTGTTCATATTTTGAAATACAAATAAAAACTACCTGCTGATTGAATACAGAATTTCCTCCTGGCATTGGTAAGCTGGATGGAGAAACTTGAAGTAAATCCAAAGGTGAGCCAGGATTTATGTTTTTACTTTCATTTGTAGAATAATTCCAGACCAAGGCACTTGGGCAACAGAGAGTTATAGTCTGAAGTAGAAAATAGAAGAATGTAAATGATGTAATTAGATTATTCAATTTTATAGAAAGCAGCAAAAAACACTTTTGCAAAAAAGGGTGTGTGTTTTTTTAAAGTACACACACATTGTTCAAAATGTCCTTATATCTATTTCATTATGTTCATTAAAAAATAGGCTGGTTTAATATCATTGCAATTCAAGAAATAATACGCATAACATATTTCAGTTCATAATACAAGTGCATAAAAGCTACTTTTAAAAATTAAACATTGCTGCTCTGAATTGTCAAACTGAAGCAAACCATCAGAATGGATTTAAAAAATAAAATAAAAAGAATAAAAAGAAAATCATTATTTCACACATACATCCCAAAAACCTAGAGCTTCTATTTGTTTCTGTAGACCACTTTTACTCGAGATTTTTGTGAAGTAAATGAACAAACAAAAGTAGACGCTTAGTACTATTATCTTCATATACGTTAGAAAAAGTCAGTTTGAATGAGCACAATCCTAAACCTTGTACTCCAATTTTATAGCTATTTGTTTATTCTACACAGCCAGGGGAAAAAAAATGACCTTTCTAGAAAATATCTCAGAAAGTAATGAATAGTCACTCAAATATTTCTCAGGAAGGATCCTATTTAATTCCAATCTCTTCCTAATTAAATTTCAAATTTATCTGAGATATTTGTAATGCATACACAATTGCTTTCCATGAGGAGAGGGAGGGAAGGAGGGAGAAAGAAACAGATCCACAATGCAGTACTTTTTCAACAGTAACACAGCCAATAAATGTTATTTCAGAATTTCCTCTCTGCTATGCACTTACCTGCAGCATACAGCTCAGGCCATAGACAAGAGGGCGGTGTTGGGGGCAGGAAAGAAAATCTGAACAGGCAAGCTGGGCAGGATTCACTACAGTACCAGTTGTCGAAGAGCTGGGAGCTGCCAAAGGAGGATTATTTGGTCCAATAATAATATGAGGCGAGTGGGCAGCTATGAGGTTAGTACTGTCACTTATCAACGAAGAGACACGTCTGGCACAGAAGTAAGCAAGGCGACGCGACAGGTAGGCTGACTGAACAAACTCTTCAGAATACTGAAAGATATTAATTTTTTTTTAAAAAAGTCATCATCAGAGTGTATATCAAAACTCCCCACACAGTTGCTATTGCTTTCTTTAGCATCCCCAAACATCCAAAGCTATATCTTACACTAGTCTCTCTCACACTAGGAAAAGTTTGGTGTATCAAGTTTGCAAGATTTTTTGTTTTTCAGTTACAACTTTTTAAACCCATCTTTCCTAAATCAGAGTTGGCAGCCACAGGACCTCAAGCACCTTTTACATAATTTCTTAGCCAACTTCTGCCCAGGATCATTCCTACCATAGCCAGGTTCTGTGTTGTCTATTTTGTCTGGTTTAGGGGAAAAAAGATCTGGTAAGCGATAAGGGGTAGATGAAAAACTTAACCCTCAGAAGAAAAAAAGCAAGATACTAACAGAATCAGTAGTGTGGCATGTAAACAAAAATTATAGGGTGAGTTCTAAAATAATGTTTAAAATGTTAAATAATATAAAATCATGATTGGAATCTTTTCAGTCACTCTTAGGATTTTCTATACAGGAATATGTAAGCAATGTTTTAAATGGGCCACAAGTTGCATAAAATCTCAAGATTTCCACACACTTGCCTGAAATCTCACAAGATCTATTGATACAATTTGGGGGTCATTGCCAATTTTACTGAGTTCTCTGTACCAAGACTTATTAAGGTGAAAGTTAGTACTGATACAACTCCAGAACTGAATGAGCTTAGTATAGAATCAACATATTTCCATGGATATTAGGAGTTTGAGACTTGAGATTTTCTTCAACAGCCGTAAAACTGTAAATTACAGACAGGAGGGAGATATTGTAGCTGATAAACTGTAAGTTGGAAGCCATTCTTTCTTTATATATGTTATTTGATTTTTTATCTGACACCAAACCTTACATTCCAATTATAAACAAGCTACACTTAGTTTAACATACTGAATTCTGAAAACATCTGAGTATTTTGGCACTGTGGCAAATTATATTAACCTTTGTACCTGCAGCATTAGTGGTAGGAGGAGTTTCAAAAGTTCATCATCAGCTGGTCTTATTTTTTCCAAGACATCCAGGATCCATGTTAAATATTCATGTCTTTCAAGCATTCCTTCCTTAAGGAATTTTAGAAATATATGTAAAGAAATTCCCAAATCCAACAGAAAACAATTACTTCATTGCTTCATTGCTTAATATGCCAATTAAGAAATGCCACAAAATTTATTGTCACAAAACTGACATATAAACCATATGAACATTTTAATATATTATAAATCAATGTTAAAATTTAAAATTAATAGTTTAAAAGTCACCTACTGGTTACCAACACATTTGAAATGACAGCACAGAATCATTACCATCCTCCAGTATCAATTCAATTCTTCCTGTGATGGTGGTTATGTAGCCAAAACCTTACCATTCACAAACAAAAATCAGAAAAGCAAGCCAAGATTTACTTCAGTGAAATGCAATGTTCATAGATCAGCATTAAGCAAAACAACTGGGTGGGAAAATGAATGAAACTGAATGGCTGAACAAAGAAGAAAATAGAAAAGACAAGGGTTTTCATTTAAGAAAAGCTAATGCTCTTATAGCCTGATTTTTCAGACTACTTACTTACACTGAAAAATTATTTGGTGCATTTACAGGTATAAGTGTACCTGATATGGAGTGGATACCTAATATGGAAAACAGAATGCTTCCTCTTTTGAGAGGAGGCAGAAAAAATGTACGGAGAAGAAATAGACTTAATGTTTGAAAGTCTGAATAGAAACTTTCTACTACAGTTTGTTGTGTAGAACTACCACTTTAACTGTTCTCTCCTTTGTAAAGATTGTGTAACCAAAATATGGTAAATATATGCTAAATATATGCTAAATAAACTCTATAGTTTTCTGGGGAAGAATATGAATGGGAGGAATTATTGAATAATTCTACAGAGGTACATCTTTTTCCAAGTATACAAGGTTAATTTATTCTGCAACTAGTATAGCTTTTTTTTTCATTAAAGATGCACAGTTTTGACATTTATGATGTTTTTAATACCATTACACATCAGTTAACAGCATTTGTCCTTGCTTAACAACTCTAATTGGAAACAGAAGTTCTACTGCTAAGTGATGCAGTTCTTAAATGAAACAATATGTGACCACACTGCTTAGTGAAAGCAGTTTTGGTGGTCCCAGTTGCAATTGCTTGGCCAGGAACATGCCATTTTAGGTGAGGATCTTATGCTTCTCCTGTCCTGCTGTGTCTGTCTCCACTTAAATTCCTCCCACCTATCTATCTACCACCCAACTCTGCCTTTTGACTATCCTGCATTCCAATGTTCCTGCATCTCTACCATCCCAGCTGTCTTTGCCATCTTCCTTCTCCTGCTGCTAAGGCCTTTCATGAGTCAGTGAGGGCAAGAGGGTGCAGGAGGATGAGGGTGCAGAATGGAGTGCAGGGTCATAGGGATGGCAGAGGCCAGACTGGCAAGAGAAGCAGAGTGTAGGGCAACCAACTGGACAGGGATGGGAAGGAAATAAATGGGTAGGAGAAGTTGATGCACAAGTTGTGAATGTAAATGCAGATGGGCTGCCAAGCACCTGAATTCTAATCAACTGACCATGAGAGCACTGCAATCACCATAATTCTGAAGATAAGTCATAAATATCATTTGTTCAGCAGTATCATAAGTTTGAATAGTCACTGAATGAATGGTCATAAAGCAAGGACTACAGTAAATTCGTAAGCTGTTTCTGTGCAACTGTTTAATTTTGAATTAACTGACTGATAAGTCTTCATTGAATATGTTTAACATGCACTTTTTCACTATAGCCTGACATTTCTTATAACTGCACACATAAATATATGCAGATTAATAATTTGTGGTCAGGGCAGTGATTCTGATCAATGCATGAGATGATGAATGACATACAGTAAACGCAAATCTGTAATGTTACTGTTGTTGCTACCGGTACATTGTACTGCTTTACAGAATTTCATCCTGAACTACAGAATATGACAGCTTCATTATAAAAAGAAAGGTTACCTGGAACATATAAAATGCCAACTTTTCATTATATTCCCACTGCTTTAGAGCATGTTCCACTTCACGAGGCACAACTACAGAGTTTTTGCCTTGGCTTGTAGTCATGTGATAAAATTCTGCAATTTTTACCAATTGTTCTCTTAGGTACCTGGTAGAGATTTGAGTCCATTCTATAGAGACACAAATTAAGTAATTGTTAACATTTGTTTTTCTTCAATGACAAAACTGGGCCAAAAAAACTCAACACAATTTGATTTATACTCAGCTGAGCTGTTACACACCCATAATCTCAAAATAGTGATCAGTGGGAGATCCAGTTTGAACGGCTTTTAGCATGACAGTCTTTACCACAATGCTTTCAAAGAATGCAAGTTAATACCTGTAGTTTGCTAAAGGAAGTTTGTTATGCAAATGTCTTGGATGGATTTCATGGATCACGTTTATGTATTTTGAGCAAGTAGAAATAAATTGTTGTTTGATATGAATCAGGTTTGAGAATTCATTTGAGAATAAAAATTATTCAAGCATTTCCATGTGGTATCCAATCATCAACTGAAAATATTTTGTATCACTTTATGAAATTAAATTCAGAATTGACTATAGGCTTTACATAAAGAGACTCTTAATGTAAAATAAGTAACTACCTTTGAAATTAATATTAATTCTTCTCTTACTCTGGGGGAGTCCTTATCTGATTCTGACACGAACTAGAGACTTCAGAGCAGGATTATCTTTTGCAACATTTCAACAGTTGAATCCAAGGAGAGATTCTAAGCCCTAACAGGGACAGATACCTCAAAAACTATGACTAAGGGATCGAAAAGTGAGAAATTGTTCAATTACAAGGAACATATATCTGTCTCCTTCACACAGGTCTGCTTAGGAAACAATCTTTTCTCCTAAACACAGAGTAGACCTGAAGGATGGAGCTTTAAGGCAGAGGCATACAAAACTGAAACAAATGTCATTTTGCCTTTAGAAACATTCAGCAAACTAGAAGTTTCATTTAAGATCCATTAGGCTGTAGAACTATAATACCTGACTGCCCGTTGCTTAGAAGTTGACCTCTGAATTTTCTTAGGTTTCTGTAGCTATTCACTTTCCACCATCTTATGGCTATTATGTGAGCTACAAAACTGGATGGCAGCAGAAAGACCCAGATTATCTTGTCACAATCTTTCCTGAAATTTGTAATTCAGATCTGTTAACCCTTACCATGATGTGAGTGGATTTATTTTTTGCTGGATTCTAATTATGCATTTGAGAGCAACTCAGTTTACCATTTCCAGAAAAGGACAGCAACACTAGTGTTCTGACCTAGGCTTCCCAAGATCATGAAGTAGACTCCTCATCCCAATAATTCACTTTATTTAGGTTAAAGTGAGTTCCTCTCCAGCAAAGTCCCAACAGTCTTTCATGAGATTTCACAACTACAGACCTTTATCAGGCTTGGAAAGTTGCTGGGCTGATATCTTCCAAATGCCACGCTGTAGCAGAAATTACTTGGCAAGAAGTCAGGAACAGATATTCACCCTAATGAACTAAACTAATTGTCTCCTGCAAACATCATTTCCCTTTCCCTCCTCTTTATTCCCTATGGGAGGGACCGTTCACCGTCCACATGTGCTCTTACTCCTGAGTCGACCCTTGTTCCTTAACTGTTCCCTTCTCCTGGCAGGTCTGTGCATGCGCACACTAGGAAAAGGCTCCAGCTGTTCTTCAGCCCCACTGATCTCTGACTCAGAACTCAGCTGATAACTATCACACGGCCCTGGCCATATCTCTGCCTCTGACGCAGACACTCGTCAGAGCCTTCCCCAGACTCCAGGACTGGTCCATGTTCCTCCCCAACAAGAAATGTGGAACAATCCATTTTGCTATTCAAGACAACAGTATGCACTTCCAATAATAGCTACCATCCAATAAAAGAATTAATTCTCCTGATCTCCCTTATTTGCATGTCTGTCTTATTATATTCTGAAATCAACTTCCACCTACATATCATGCACTATAAAAGGAGAATGCAGCTTAGGAATGTTGAATCTTTTCCAAAATGCAGTTTTAATCCCCAAACATACTTTAAACCAGAGGTATTCTTTTTATCTAATACATAACATGGAGTTACATTTAAATACATAGTATTGATTTTGTTTCATAGAGTTCAAAGGCAGATGTTATTCATTAAAATACATGGAAACTGAGCTGAAAATTTCTAGTGTCAAATGCTTCATAAATGATCTTTACAATGTTCATTTTTGAACTATTTTGGCACAGCTTTTATTAGCTGAGGATCACACATCTGAGTGAGGGGGATATACTCCTCAAACTAATGGGTAGAGTCAAAACAAAATTCAAATTTTGTTTTATTTGCATAATTTAAATGAAATTAAATATGCTTAAAATATTTGTCTCTGGATATATAGTTATTGATTTTCCCCTTCTATAACATGAAAAGTAGCATTTTGGAATAATCCTTTAGAGTTTCTTGACTACCTGCATCACTTTGGGAGTTATTGTTGGTTATGTCTTAGTGACTAAATTACTTCCAATTTCTACAAGCCAAAAGTTTGTTTTCCATCTTCCAATTTACATATCATTTTTATTTTCCATAAAAATGATATGTAAAAATGATAAGTTTTACATTTCCATTTCTTTAGAGATGCAATAATACATAGTTTCTTTATTCTTTCAAGAGATATTATAGAAATAAAGTAAGAAAATCATTTCAATCTTATGCCAGTAGATATTTCAGAATGGAATCCTCCATCACTATCAAAGATTTGTGAAGTACTGTATTAATGTTACAGACAGAACATGCCAAAGGGAAAAATATTCAAATCAAACTGCCAACATATCACCTTTATAGCAAAATTCTACTTCCAGCTGACCACTGAGTGAGCCTTTCTATTATCATAATCCATGCCTTGAGATGCTCACTGAGATCAACATATTACAGAGTAGATATGAAACAATCCTAGATATAAAATGATGCCTCTGGGCACTCAATAAAATAAATTAGTCTTATTACTTCTACAGATCAGTCAATAAAAGATCTCTGAAATGTAGTGTTACAGCTATTAAAAAACTATAATTCATTTTATTTGCTATATCAATAAACATGCCACAGTACATTGTATGCTGACATTTTAGTTAGTGCTGTATTTGATTTATTTACCTCATCAAAAATATCACTTGAAGCCAAGATTGCCAAACATACTTTGGCCATGTCATGAGAGCTGAGTCACTCAAAAAGTCAACCATGAAGGGAATGATCAGTAGAAATAGGAGTTACAGGGCTGCCCTAGTACCTGCTGGTGTGGACACTATAAAAGATGACACTGAGATAACAATGGTGGATCTGAAGGAGGCGGTATGAGACAAAGGGGCCTGGAGAGAGCTTATCCGTAGAGTGGCCAAGGGTCAGATACAGCTGATTGACTGATAACAATGATGTAAGTAGTCGAAGATTTTCAGCTTTAGTTAATAAAACCTAAGGCACAATTTGACTTCTTTTCAGTTTAGTATGACAGATGTCATAATATTACAGGTAAAAGGAACAACAACCCATGTTTTAAACAACTTGATGTAGTGTAAAGACAGTTTTCTTACTGCATTACACAGCAGCAATGCTATCCATTTCACCAGTTTCACCAGTTCACCAGAAACAGCCCAATTTGAAAGAAAGAAATTACATTACATTACTCTTCTCCAGTTGTTTTAGGAGCTATAGTTCAATACATCTGGAAAGCATGAGGTTGAAAAACTATTTTACATATAACAAGTCATATGTTGCAAAGCAATTAAATTTGCTTAGAGGCATCAATAGATAACTATGAAGACAAAAATCTATAACATAAAAGCAATTGAATAGAATTATTGTGTGAGGCAGGTTTAATTAGGCATCCTGAACTTGTCACATCAGCACTAAAGTAAGGAAAGCTCTAGCCATATGCATGTTTGTTATGAAACTCAACTAAGCATATCTTATTGAGTAAATGCACAAATAATACAGAACAGCTTAATATGCAAGAGTGAATCTACTTTGTGAAAAAAATGAAGGTATAAACATTTTAAACTAACAGCAGCAACCAGAATATTTATTTAAAAGCAACACCAGTGTAATTTTTTAAATATACATCTTTTATTTTAAACTCTGTAAATTACCCTTAAAAAGGAAAATGCTTTGCATAAGAAGTGAAAGATACCATATTTTTCAGAGTATAAGACGTACTTTTTCCCCTAAAAATGTGGGTGGAAATGTCTGTGCCTCTTATACAGTGAATACAGGCCCATTTTTGGCTTCCAGAGGCCTCCATGGGTCCCACTTTTGTCCTCCCTGGCATCAAGGCCAAAAATGGGTGTGTTTTTTGGCTGCAGTACGCTTATGGATGCAGGGGAGGCTGAAAACAGGACATGCAGAGGCTTTGGGATGCCAAAAACAGGCCCATTTTTTGGCCTACAGAATGCTTCTGGACACCAGAGGGCAAAAACAGGACACACAGAGGCAAAAAACTAATGTTTTCTTGTTAATAAATTGTTTCTAAGTGCATCTTATAGACCGATGCATCTTATAGTCTGAAAAATATGGTAATCTGGAATCCACTTTTATTGTGAGGTAAGCTTTCAAGATTAGAAGGGGAAAAGCTAGTGAAAACAAGTCCCCTTAAATGAATCATGATGGCATTTAAACAAATGTGGAAAAATCTGAAAATATCTGGATGCAAATTGACTGCAAATACAGGCAAAAAGGCATAGAAAATTCTATTATCTTTATAAACTTTGCTAGAAAGATATGAGAGATATAATGTAAATTAGCTTTATTTCCTTCCATTTTTACCCTATTTTCTTAATTTATTTGACTTGTTTTTTACTACTTTCCTCCACACCAAATCATGTTTATCCCAAAGGAAATAGCATGATGGGTATGTATTATCTACCAATATCAATAATTTAAATAAAAGGAGTGATCCATTTGGGAAATTGAATATAGAGTGACTAAATTTCTAGTTAGGTGATGGAACTACCATTTTTGAAAACATGGTGTTAATAATGTACATGCTGTAAAAACTGAATATCATTAATAGATACAGCCTATTTGTCTAGAATCTGCTCAATTTTTTTCACTGAGGATAGGAAGAGAACAAATTAATACATTTTCTCTGTAGGTCATTAATTATGCTTCAGCTTTCATTCTGCTCTTTTGCTGTACTAAAAATTTAAATATATTTTCATTGATCAATAATGAGAACCTAAAGAAATGGAGGCTTGATTTTGTCATTTCCTGATACAACAAGCTTGTGGTTCTTGGTTTTTTGAACTGCACTGACACCTACTGTAGTTTATAAAGCATACAGGAAAAAGTGAAGCTTATCAACTTATATCCTCCATACAATAATGCAATTCCACAACAGTGCAAAAATGTGCATTAATAAGATGTTACATTCAGTATTTATTACCAAGATTTGGATCAGCTGCCTGGCGTTTCTTGATTTTAGCTTCAGAGATGGCTGAGTAGTAGGCACAAGTCATTTTTATCAACCATGCTGCTCGCAAGAGTGGCACAGAGTATCTTGCTAAATAAGCAAAAACATCTTCCTTTTTGCTGAGAATTGGGACCTATATTTGAAGACAAAGAAAGAATTTTAAAAGGTGGCTACAGAACTCTAAACCTGTTAGATGACCAACTGTAAAATTTAATTCAACTACGTAGATGTAGTAATAACTGAATGACATGTATAAAAAAAATAGCATCAGGAGTAATTAGAGAAAGCAAAAGTTAGTGTCAAATTAGTCAAACTGTTGCTTTTTGGTATGTCAAAAATAATGTATAGGTTCAAATAATATTGAATTAATCTGGATCAAATGAAATTATGTATTATTCCCATTAAAAGCTGTTTGGTTTTAAATAGCGAGTTAAAATACACTTGCTGGCAAAATCAATATTTTATTTGTTGATCAAAGTATTTCCCCATTTTTTTCAAAGGATATTGAATAGCCATAATAGCTATAATACGCTGCTTTGGAAAAATGTTTGAGGCAAAATATGGTAAACATATATATTCTGTCACATTGGCAGCTCTTACATCTAAATGTAATTAACAGCTCCCATAAATGCCAATCCTTAAAATGTCATGTATCTTAAAAGTGCAAGCCCAAAAACGTTACATCTAAGTCCTGTGAAAAAGAGATGTTCCGCTAGTGCACTTAGTGAACACACTTAGGTGAAATTTAGGCTTGATCTTAACAATATCTAAAATTGGCCAACATTTCTATCCCTCAAGAAATAGATTTTATCAGGTTTCCTGAAATATTGAAAAGTGGCTTCCTTCATTTGTCGTTAGGTCTCCTATTATTTTCAAAATACTGAAAATAATAGGAGTCTAGAAGTTTACACACAATATGGTCACAACTTTAAGGGCTAACTTGCTTATATTGTTTCATACTAAAGTCAGCACTTAAAGTTTAGTGAAAGACAAGATTCTAACATAACTTTTTCACAGGTCGCAACCAGGAGTTTCACGCAGATATAAATTTTTAGCAGTTTTTACTCTTTTTATTGTTTCTGACGACTTGTAGAAGTTTCAATATCTATTTGTGCAATATATCATCATTACTTACAACTCACTGGAAAACAAGGTGTCATTTTGTCCACTGCATTCCAACATAGACAATAAGAGGGCCATAGCAGTTATTGTTGCTATTATGTACAAGCCAATCATAACTCTGAAAATCCAGAAGTCTGCTCTAATACACATATTCTCCATGGCCATTGATTAGCTACCTCTATCTGCTGCTAAAGGTCACTTCTTGCCAGCATTTTTAGCATTAGCTAGAGATAGTATTCATTTGTTATGAGTCATTCTCTCCTGATCCACCTCATAACTCCCTTACTCAGCTTGACCAGTAACTAAACTTAACATTTTAAGCATCTACCCAAACTGACAATACTCAGCACTATCTCAGATGACCAAAAATGATTGGTGGTTGTTTTTCCACTGACAAGGGAAATGGGGGAGAAAAATCCACCAATCCCTTTTCTTAAATCACTTGCAAGGAGTTATTAAGGTATCATTCACTGGCCTCATTACTGCTGCACAATAGCAATAGGAACAAAATTGTTTCATCCACCAAGAAGATCATAAGTAATACATTGCACAAACAGCTGTAGAAACTTGCATGAATCCTCAGAGATCATTTAGGTTGGCATGCTTTTCAGTAGGCTCAGCATCAGGTCAGTCATAAGAAAGAACAGGGGTCTCCAACCTTGGCAACTTTTAAGACCTGTGGACTTCAACTCCTAGAATTCTGAGAGTTGAAGTCCACAAGTCTTAAAGTTGCCAAGGTAGGAGACCCCTGCAATAGAAAATTTAAGAAAGGGAGATGAAAAAAAAGCAATACAGATCATTAGCGGTAAAAACGGAACAGGAACTCTCATAATTTCTTTTGCAGGAAGCTGCCTTCATCTTGTTTATTTTGTTAATATTGCACTTTAGATTCAGATCAGAATCACGTGAAATCCTCCCTCTCTCCCAAATAGCGAAGAAGTCATCCAAGTACCTTTTTTGCTAGGAAAGTCAGAGGTTTATTTCCTGCCAAATCCGCAAACCACGTATGAATTGCACTCTGGGACCGAGCAGTAACTAGCCAGTAATTGTCTTTAGCATTTATTTGCAATTTCTTCTTTCCTATATCTTGGAATGTATTAAGTTTTAATTTCTCTGCTAATATGCTGCTAAAATAAGCACCAATCTGATAAAAGAAGAAAACGAAAACAGAATAAGCATTTTCTAAAACTTAAATATATACAATGCCTTGGATTAAAGAGATCAAGTGTCCTTTAACTAGTACCTTGATAAGATTAGCTTCTAAATTCTTTATTGTAGTAGTCAAAAACTTGATAAGCTAAAATGATCTCCCATTATCATTCAAGTATAGATATTATGGATATAAAAGTTATTGATACTCAACATTAAAATATCCCTTAGGCTATAATAAAAATAAACTTATTATCAAAGCATATTTGCAGTTAAAAAACCTGTCCAGAAAAGGCAAATGTTAAATTTGAAATTTGTGACATTTTCCTTCTTTCAAATATCAATTAAAATCATTTGTAACAGTAGATTCTTGATTGGCATATTGAGAATTTCAGCATTAGGAAATCCACATCTTTGACCCTGCATGCATTCACCTATGTATTCATAATTTTCAAGTTACATAGATTAAAAAGTTTTTAAAAAATGAAGACACACATTACCAAATCAATAAAGAAGGTATTGTAAAACAGCATACAAAAAAACACATACCTTTGATGGGTTAATAACAATATTTCTAGCAGACCCGTGTTCATCTCCTGAGAAAGGTGGCTGATTACTGAAACCTTGTTTTACATTTACAGCAGTTAGCTCATCCTACAAATAAAGTATAATGTTAACGTAGTTTTGCAGCAAGTTCCAAATTTACGTGAGATCAGATTCTCATTAAGGAATTAAAATTTCTATTGTGCTATGAATAAGGTATACATTTTATGCATTCTTTGCAAATGCAAATCTGTTTATGGTTTTTTTGTTATAAACATTTTTATACAATTCTCTTATATTATCTAAAAGTAATTAAAATTTGGCACTTATCAAATTGACCTAAATACTTTAAAAGAAACATGTCTAGACAATCTTACACATTAATGATACAAACACTGGGTTCTTAAACATATAGGTAATTATTTTTTCTATTTCTACTACTTGTTTTATCCTAAAACAATATCCCGGGAAAGCCAGTCTGATGTAGCAGTTAAGGCAACAAGCTAGAAACTTAGTGAACCATGAGATCTTAGTCACACTTTAGACATGAAGCTAGCTGGGTGAACCTGAACCAATGTTTTTGTCTCAGTCCTAGGAAAGAAGCAGTGGCAAACCACTTCCGAAAAAAATCTCGCAAAGAAAAATGCAGGAACTTGTCCAGGCAGTCTTCAAGAATTGAATCTGATTGAATGAATGAGAAAAAAAATAATCAAAGATCTTATCCAGATTGGCCTTTAGGAATGAGACGATTTATGAATAATACAAAAAAACCATGCTGTTATGTTTGAATATTTTGGTTTACTCTGTTACTTGTTTCAGTTAGCATTTTACATTACAGAAAAAAATCATTAGACCTCCTAGGGTGTAATTGGTTGCGGTTGTGATTCAGGTGACCCTGAAAACACAGCTAAACCTCCAAGTGACCTCAATAGCTCTTAGAGAGAGTGCTAACGACCAGATGGCTGCAAAGTAATACGATCTTTCAATTCCCCACCCCACCCCACTTCCATTCTATCAGAACCTATCCTTCCATCCCACCACCATCTGAACTGATGAAACTTCTGGGATGAGAAGTGAAACATTTTCTTCTTCCTCAAGGAAAAAACAGTGCAGTTACCTTTTGAAAAAGAAAAAAAGTACCTTGGAGACAACTATAACCTGTATGACTGAGAATTTTCCACAGAGATTTAGATTTCTAGTTTGAGTTAATCTAGTTAATTTAGTTAAGACTCATGCCAGCCTTAACACAATGCACTATTTTGTTTCATTCTCATAAAATTTAGCAACAAAAACGCTCTGGATTTCAAAAGAGATCAAAATCTTTGCCATTAGTTTTGAAGCTAATTCATTTCAACAGTGAAGATGAACCAGCCTTCTGTTTAAACAATAGCACAGCTGTACGGATGAAACTGTGATCATTGTAACCCAACCGAACTTCTATTTAAAAGATTCAGATGTAATTTTGAAGATTTCCTTAGTAACTATATCTTTCAGTGATAAAAGACCTCTTCCTTGCTTCTACAAATGCTTGTGAAACTTCTAACAGCAATCATGTGCAAATTAATTATAAAGTGAAAACTACATACAATGTTACAGCTTAGCATTTAAAATATTTCTGCCTCTAGCATATCATCTTTCCATTGGAAATTAACTCCTATTTACAAATCAATAAATCACCATCGTATATGTTGCCTAAGTTTCTATCTTGCATATCCTAGCTACTAGGTGGAGAAGTAATGAATCAAACAGCCCATATCAGAAAGTATAATGTTTTTCCCAGTCCAATATATCAGGCCCATTTAAGGGAGAAAAGATAGAGATTAATGCTACATTTCAATGTATTCTCTAAGCTATAAAATATGTATGTTATATAAACAAATGTCATAGTTTTATTGAAAAATAAAAATGAAGTTCAACTATGTACAACACGGGTATCAAACTCACCATGTCACATTGCTGTCATGCAACATATTGTGGTGTTTTTTCCCTTCACGGACCTGGGGTGGGCACCTATACATGATGCATCTGGCCTGCGGGCTGTCAGTTTGACATCCCTGTGTCAAATTTCAAAATGCATATAAGGATTTATTTATTTTTTTGAGCCAGCTGAGGTACTTTTGAACAAAAAGTCTTCAGGCTTGTAATCCCAGCACTTCCCAGAAAAATGGACATCCAGTCTTAATGTTTGCAGCAAAAAAGCACACACTGTTTGCCTATCAAACAGTATCAAACAAACACAGTCCCTGATTCAGAACAATATGAACCTGATGAACAGCTTCAAAGAACGGCAACCACAAAGCATTCAATTGATTTTCACCGTAGATCTTATTTTTATCCAAGAACTGGATGTTGTCTGTTGGGAATAGTAATTTTTACTATCCATAGACACACAGATAAATTTTAGATATCAATCAGGATCAGCAGACAAAAGATGTGGTAACAAAAATGTTCTATCAGAATAGGCATCTCTAACAAAAGTTCTGTCAACTATTTATCATCTACAGGTAGACCTTGACTTATAACTACTCATTTAGTGACCATTTGAAATTTTCATTTAATGACCACCCAAAGTTACAACAGCACTGGAAAATGTGATTTATGACAGTTTTTCACACTGATAATTGCATTATCCCCATAGTTACATGATAAAAATTCAGACAATTGGCAATTGGCATTTATTTATAATGGTTCCAGAATCTCAGGGTCAGACAATCATCTTTTGTGACCTTCTGATAAGCAAAGTCAATGGAGAAGCCAGATGCACTAAACAACTGTATTACTAACTTAACAACTGCAATGATTTACTTAACAACTGGGGCAAAAAGTCTGATAAAATGGCACAAAATTCACTTAACAACTATCTAGCTTAGTGAAAGAAAAGTTGGGTTCATTTGTGTTTGTAAACCCAGGACTACTTGTAATTCCTGCATCCTTGGGCTTGCTTAATGGAACATGATACTCACCGATTTCTATTCTCATCACTTCTTTGATATTTCATGAGAGCCCAGCTTCATTATCCAGAAGTATTGGGATTATAACTCCCAATATTTCCACTCTATATGCCTAAAGGTTTAACAGCAATCTATCTTGTTGATCTTGTTGGATGCTTTAGGGGTTATTAGAATTATTCAGCAATTAAAACCAGCTGTAAAACAGCAGTGATTCAGACATGACATACTGACCTAGTTTATTCCTCACATTAAATCACAATTGGCTGCCCTAAGCTATAAACAAAAATCTACAAATGATAGTAGTTGGACTCAGAGAAGACAACATGACAAAATGAAGCAAAATTTATTTTACCATGATATAGGAACCCATACTTTCCAAGTAGAGAACAATCTCCTCTTTTATACCTCAGTTGCTTTCTTCTGCTTCTTCACTAGAGCTACAAACTAAGATTCATTCACAAGGAAATTATGGTTAAAAAGGACCAAGGTTGAACAAAATGAGTTAACATCTGCTAAGGAAAAAATGTTTCAAAGGTGGTTCCATGTGTTAGGGTAATAAAATCCCTGATTCATTTTCGCTTTTATAAATCTATGTGATTGCTAAAAGTCAACACCACTAATTTTACATAATCAATCAAATCCTCACTCAAATCTGGAGAAATTCATAATCTGCATTTAAACTACGTGTGCAAGACAGCACAATCACATATTCTAATAAATTGTTTCTAGTTTAGGATGCAATCTGTAGGGTTACAATGGTATACAACAATATACAGAATCCGCAAAGCATTTAAGACCATTGTTGCTTGAGATTCCATTAGTAATTTTCAATTGTTGCTTTTTATATTTTTTTAAAAAATCAGCCTTGTAAAAAACGTACAGTGTTTTATCCCAAAATTTACTTTTTCTGAATTGTCTTTATTCCGTTCAATTTATGTCATTTCGGTACAGTCTTGAGAGACAGAATTACACAACAATTTCAGAGAGTAATCACTGTTCAGTGCACAACTGCACAAATGGCCTGAATAGCCTAATCACAACATGTTTTTATACAAAAGAAGAATTTTTTTTCTCTTTCAAGTTTTTACTTGGAAATTATTGGCAGATAATTAAAGCAAACCTGAATTGTAATTCCCTGACATTCTACATATGCCAAACAACAAATGCATGTTTATTTTGAAAAAGCCTTGAGAAAATCTATTGGATTTATTCACTACAAACACTGCTTAGCCTCACATCCAATTCTTTCAAAGAAAAAAAGTTATTTTTTTATAGTTTTGCACATACTCATTTAGTGTACCACATTGTTTGGAGGGGGGGAGCAGAAAAATTAGAATTACTCAAAGGAGACAATGAGTTCCACACATAATTTTGCAACAGCAACCTTTCCACACTTCTTGAATTTTGTATTATCTAAATTATCTTTTCTATTTCAAATAGAAATAGAAATTTCAAATCTCCAAGGGGTTCTTTCAAATCAATGTTCACAAACTAATATTTTCAGGAGATGCTTTGATTGTCAGAAAGATTCCCATATATTGCAATATCATTGCTCTGTGAGGAATCCTGAGCATCACATTATTAAGATTTCTTGGTTTGAATCCCGATGTGGATATCAACAAGTTCAGTAAATTCAATTTATTTTGTTTTGATCAGTAATCAGTAATTATATCAAATCCAAACTCATTCAGTTCTAATAATACCAGAAAATTAAGTATTACATTCAAGAAAGAAAGAGCACGGGACCAGTTATATTGTTTCTAAATGTTTATATAATATTGAAAAATAGAATACTCTAAACCTATGAATTCTAAATTAAAGAACCAATTGCTCATAATGTTAATTTTAAAAACCACAAAGGTGAACCCAAGAATTCTATAGTAGAGGGGAGGGGGGACATATTCTCCCAGCATTAAGCTAGCGGGATAAAGAGATTCTGAAATATACACAAATGTTGCCAGTCTTCTCACAAAATCACAAACTGGAAAAAAGCTATTCTATTGAACTTCTGCTTGATGATATATTCTATATGGACTAGACAGGACTGAGATAAGAGAAATAGTATAGCCCATAATATTTATGCTTTATATTATGACTATTTTACCTGATGATTGTATGGAGCTACATAAAGCCATTTTGTCTAACTAAAACTTGGGATACTTAAAATTGGTAACATCATCAGTGCTATTGACTAAGTGCTATTAACCAGTACTAAGTATGTTACCTAGTTTGTATAATGAAATGTCTACAAGAAAACAGCCAAGCTCAGAGAGCACCAAGGACCTCTCATTTTAACCCTGAGCAACAAATATTCTCCTTTAAAGGTATATCAGCTAGAAAGGTATCAGCCAGAAAATGGCTTTGGTCAGGTTCAATTCAGAGTTGATAGTATATCTATATCTATTGGATGAAAGTCAGAATTATCCACCATTAAATTAATATAGACATTGTGTAAGAATTTTTACATTTGCTGGGATGCATTGATCTGACTTTTTCTTTGTGGCTTATGTCCAAATACTTCCTCAGTATAATTTCATCATATTCATAAATATTCACAGGAACTTTCAGATAACATACTAAAAAGTATACAATAAGGTCTAAAATGGTTTCACTAATCTTAATTATACATAATTACAGAATTACACAATGACTACTATACTCACTTGGAGGGTCAAATACAATGACCCCAAAACAGCTCCCTCCCTCCTGGGCAGTCAGCAGACTAGAATTTATCTAGAAATCTGTTCACACATGTCTATTTAGCCTAAGGCTACAAATCATCAAATGCTTATAAAGATCTATTCATTCCACATCTCTAGAGAGATAAAGCAGGTTGGTAATCTTTATAAGGATGACATTCCTTTCTCACTATGACAGCTCTCCTATTCCCACTTCATGTGACAACTCCAAGATTGCCATTTAGGTAGCAATGTGTTTTTTCCTTTTTGAACAAAACTTTGTTGGTGAAGTTGACCTGATAAAATTGTCCGGGAGTTTGTGAAAGTTTTTGAATCATAAAAGGACAGGCTGGATCCAGCTGTCCTGTCTTTGATAAGTAAAGTTTTGTCCAAGTTGTTCCCCATTAGCTCCAATGTTAAAACTTTGTCCCAAGTTTAAGGACCACCCTAGTAAGTAAAGATCACATTAAGCATATACAATCTTTTCAAGAAACCAAAATCAATTTCAAGCAATACAGCAAATTGAAGAATTGGACCCTTTTACATTATGGCTAAAAAATTCTTCAGGGAAGCTTTTACAATTGCAGTTTATTTCAGTACTATTTTAATGGCATATTTTTATGCAAAAAAAGAAAGAAAAAGAAAAAGTGGGCAAGGTCAGTCTAATGTGCATATATTGAATGAAGAACTGTCCCTATTAAAACTATATTAACTCTTAATGTTTTAATTGTACAGTATTGCACAACTATATATGTAATTTTATTTATTGCTATGTATCAATCTATTGGCTGGAAAGTAGACCAAAACAAATACAAACAACACATCAGTTCAGCATATTAGAAAAGGCCATCGGATAGGTTGTATATACAGTGTATGCTCAAGGAACAAAAGCAATTATTTTAGATATGTTGATTATTAAATGTGTATATATTGGATGGATCCAGACAACCTATTAAGCCATAATGTGCTTTGTTCCATTTTGGATTGTGGAATGCATGAATCTAGACCATTACTTTATTTAATCACACTTTGCTGAATACATGACTATTGGCTAGGCTTAAGCATCACATTAAACTAGAGTCATTGCTTAATAAACCACAATGGCTAAATTTACTTGACAATCTAAGCCAAACCTAACAAATCACATTATATCTTAAATTTGTTTGCGATGAACAAATCAGATTAATTTGGAATTCTGGAAATTTATATTTACATCATCAATATATATAGAAAGTGGATTAAATAGGAGCCAAGGGAATTCAAGCCCATAAAACTGCAGCTGAATTGAAATCTCTACAAAGAGAGATGCTAGGTCAAAGATTATTACTTTAGCATAACAGTTTTTTATAATCAAAACATGAAACATATTTCCATACCAAAGATTGTAAGTTGTATTCTTTAAAACATTCTGAAATGTTAAGTAGATGGTATGAAAATATAATACTCTAAATACATATACCACTAGTGTATGTGTATATGTATACATCAAATTAAAGATACATGTGTGTGTGTAGACACACACACACACACCAAATTAAAGGATAAGAGATTCATTACAATGCAGACCACAGCAGTACAAATATCAATATAAGATATACCCACAGAACAATTCCTAAGTTTTTAAAATGGCAGTAAACAATATACTGATCAGATGACATATCAGATGACATATTACATAGTACACAAAATTATTGTTCTGTAAATTGGTATGTGTTAACTGTGATAACAGTCCATTTTTCTCTACATGAGACAAAGTTATTAAAATCTGAAAAATAAAGTAAAAAAACCTTTTTTTCACATTCCATATGGGTATTTTTAATAATAGAAAGTCTGGGGAGATAAATAAACATATTCAGTAATATAATTCTAAAGTGTTTTGTAAAACTAAAACTATAAAATAGCATCAAGATTTCTCTATAGCCCACACTATTTTCCAGTCTTTTTTAGCCAGTACTAAGACAAAGATGAAATTTTCCTAACCCCAGAAGTAAAAAGTCATAAGAATCCCACAATCAGACTTATGAAGTAGTCCAGACAGAAAGCAGGCCCTGATCAACTATTAAACTTACTTTTTTGTAAGATTACATTAACATAATATTGCAAGTTTGAAAGTACTGTACATCTCTTTCTCTGTCACCTTTACCGTTCAGGAAAATAAAGGGTCCCTTCTGAGACTTTTGCTATCACCACATTCCTTTTTAGCTAAACTGCCTCTTATTCAACCATTTCCCTGGTTGTGGCACCTCCTCTGCATTCCAAAGGTCCACATACCACTAAATCCACACATTAAATTTTTTATACATTTTCTGTGGATCACCAGAAATGGAAATTACTAACAAACGTCATTTTAAAAAGATTTGAAATTTTTACTTTACAAAAAGTTTTAACTAAAAAAGAAATTGTTCCTTCAAAATTATATCCAGTGGATAATGTCAAGAACCCAGGTGGCACAGTGGCTAGAATGCAGCACTGCAGGCTACTTCTGCTGACTACCAGTTGCCAGCAGCTCACTGGCTTAAGGCCTTCCATCCTTCCGAGATCGGTAAAATGAAGACCCAGATTTGTTGGGGGAAATATGCTGATTCTGTAAACTGCTTGGAAAAGACTATAAAGCACTGTAAAGTGGTATATGTCTAAGTACTATTGGCATATGTATTAAAATCTCAGAATACAGAGGTTTGAAGAAACCATAGAGATTATGTTCTTCAACCACACACCCACACACCCACACACCCACACACCCACACACACACACTCCTGCCCGGGTCAGGAAACACTATTGACTGTATCAATAATAGATTCAATTAATACTGATTTCTGGGAGAGGCATGGAACTAAGCACATCTCTGAAAGAGTGAAGACAATGGCTGTAGCAAAGAGTGAAGGCCTGGTGATAAACCAATTCTTCAGAACCACTCTGGATAAGGAAAGGACAAGAAATTAATTACATATGCTCCAGACAGTTGCTCCTTATGAAAAGATTATAGGTCAGCAGTTTGAGTATCAGATTGTGATGACCCGGGGCATGGCACAAAGGCAACACAGTCAAATAAGCAAGGAACATGCCTTTAATACCTCCAACTTTGCCCCTAATGTCCAGGTTACCTCAGCTGAAGAAAAAACTCTCCCAAGAACAGTCTTTAAGTGGAGGAAATTCAGTCAAAAAACAAGGTACTTATAAACTGTAAATAAAAATCCACACAAACCATGTTGCAGTAATTAACTTGACAGGGCAGGAGAAGGAATTGCAGACTTGAAAGCCCAGTAAAACATACACAGTTGGCAAGATGCCAAAAACTCAGACAAGCCTCAATGATACCAGATAATTCACGATTTGCTCCCAACAACTTTGCTATGTGCAGCTTCCCTTTTAAACACTGTTCCCAGCTAATGAAGGGAATCAGGGCCCTTTCCTCCCCTGTAAGCCACACAACTCTTGTTGCTCCCTTCTCCATTCCTCCCTGCGTGGCCTAGGATGAAGAGGGGATGGGCTTGGGTCTTCCTCCGAATTCCCTCTCCCTTGCTCTACCTCCCTAGCTCTGCCCAGCTGGACTGTGTCTTTCCCCAGTTTCTTCCTCAGCCAATGGAGCCACACTCCCACTCCGTGTCAGCTGTTCAGCCTCCCCCTCGGAATCGAATTCTGACAGGGGCATGACACAGATGAAGGGACCAGCCATCATGCTTACAACTGCATCATGGCCCTTAGAGACTCTGTTCATCAATCTCACTTTCTAAACAGTTGCCTATTTAACTATCTTAATAGTATTAGAGATTTTCAAAATGGTGAGTTGAAAAGCTGCCCCATGACTGAGTTTACTTCCATTCATAAACCAAAGAAAAATTAACTATAAGTTTAGAATTTTTAAAGAATTGGAAATAAAGGATAAAAAGTTAAATACATAAGACTTTGATTCAAGAAAGTTATAAATGAATTAAGAATCCAAACGAATTTGGAATATTGAAACTTTTACTATAATTTGAAATAAGTATATAAAATAAACAGTTTTTTGAAAATTGTTTTATCTATCTTAAATGGTAAGAAAGATTTGAGATTTTATGATTTCAGAAACTGGATACAGAGGGAATTAAAAATTCCAAACAAAAAAAGGAAAGGGGATTAAAAGTATAAACTAGCCTCTGGTTTCTGATTAGTATGGTATTTACAAAACAACATTAAAACACTGAAAATATTCCAGGAGATTTTTAAAGAATTAATCCAGAAATTAGTCGCTATGATGTCAGAATGACGTCTGTTTCTATAAACTAGGTCCAAAAATGTTAATGAAGTAATAACAGATATGAAACAATTTTTGCCTGATGTAGAAATATTAGAACCAGAAAAATTAGATAAACAAAAAAAGTGGGTTGTAAGACAAAGAAGGCAGCTTGGAACAGAAGAACAAATGACAAGCCAAGAGAATGATTTGGATAAAGATTTTCTACTGGATATACAAAAGATTTTGGTTGAAATTTTAACATTCAAAGGCCTTCCATCCTTTAATAATAATTAATATTATGTTATAATAAACCAAGAGTATAACCTGGATGATTACTTTTTACTGTACTTACAAAAGAGGTTTGCTAAAGCTCCAAAGAAGCCATTGAGATGGGAAAAATAAAAATCAAAGAAAGGCCAAATCCTATGACACTATATGAATGAATTTAAGGTTAAGATTGTCAGAAGAAAGGTATATACAGTTAGTTTGTTTGACAGAAATCAAAATAAGTTGTGTCTGTTTGAAGCTCTGGTAACCTTTTGTGGACTTTTTGCTGAAACCAGGATCAAAATATTTATGATCTATGGATTTGTAAATAGAAAAGGAGTGGTTTATAGAAAGAAGACATATTTGTAACCTTAAAAGAGTAAAGCGTTATTAAGTTTGTTTATACTTGTGATAAATATATAACTTTATATATTTCTTTTCTTTATCTTACTTTCTTCTTTTGCTTTTTTCTTTCTTTGCACTTTTTATTCTTTCTGTTTGTCCTCTTCTCTGTGAGTTTAGTTTGTACTTACTACTGCAATTAAAGTAATCAATAAAAAGTATAAAAGGAAATGTAGTTTACCATAGCATAATATCAACATCACTGTAAAGATAAATACATTGTATATCCAATTTTTAAATCAGCTTGTGTCTAGAGTTCTTCACTTTTTCCTTTACCTTTGGAATAACTTCTCTAGATCCAATTCTTAACTTATTTCCAACATATTATGTGGAACATATTTTTTTTTCATTTTATCCAAATAGCAATAGCACTTAGACTTATATACCACTTTATACTGCTTTACAGCCCTCTCTAAGCAGTTTACAGAGTCAACATATTGCACCCAACAATTTGGGCCCTCATTTTACCCACCTCAGAAGGATGAAAGGCTGAGTCAACCTTGAGCTTGGTGGGATTTGAACTGCCAAATTGTACAGAGCTGGCTGCACCAGAAGTAGCTTGCAGTACTACACTCTAACCACTGCATCACAGAGACTCATTTTATTGCTCTCTTTCATCGTGTGCTCTCTATAATGAGAGCCAGCTTGGTTTATTGGTTAAGACATCATGCCAGAAAACAGGAAACTATGAGTCCCATATTAGGCATTAAGCCAGCTGGGTGACCTTAAACCAGTTACTATGTCTCAATCCTAGGAAGAAGCAATGGCAAACCACTTATTAAAACCCTGCCAAGGAAATTGCAGGGACTTTCCAGGCAGACATCTTGCCAGATGGAACTTGACAGACTAGAACACTGGGCCGTAAAAATGAAATTCAATGTAGAGAAAAGTAAAGTCCTACACTTAAGCAAGAAAAACCAAATGTACCCATATAGACTGGGTGAAATCAGGCTCAATAGCAGTAACTGTGAGAGGGATCTTGAAGTCTTAGTGGACAACCAGCTAAATATGAGCCAGCAGTGTGCAGCAGCAGCCAAAAAAACTAATGCAATCCTAAACTGCATTAACAGAGGGATACAATCAAGTTCAAGGGAAGTACTAATACCACCTTATAAAGCCTTAGTAAGACCACACCTAGAGTACTGCATCCAGTTTTGGTCACCACATTATAAAAAAGATGTTGAAACTCTAGAAAAAGTATGAAGAACGGTTACAGGAACTGGGCTTGGCTAGTCTATTGAAGAGAAGGACCAGGGGAGACATAATAGCGGTCTTCCAATATTTGAAGGGCTGCCACAGAGAGGGAGGGGTCAAGCTATTTTCTAAAGCGCCTGTAGGCCAGACAAGGAATAATGGATGGAAACTGAACAAGGAGAGATTCAATCTGGAAATAAGGAGAAACTTTCTGACAGTGAGAAAAATCAACAAATGGAACAGCTTGCCCTCAGAAGTTGTGGGACTCAGTTGAGACCTTCAAGAAGAGATTGGACTGCCACTTGTCAGAAATGGTGTAGGTTCCCCCACTTGGACGGGGGTTTGGACTAGATGACCTATAAGGTCTCTTCCAATTCTGATTATTTGTTATCTGTAACAGCAGTCGCCAACCAGTGGGCCAAAATTTTGGTGGGCCACAGAGAAATCTCACACCCAGAGCACCCTCCCCCCAAAGCAATTAATCCAGGCTGTGCAGAAACACAAGGCTGCGCTATCCACATGGCCCGCGGGAATGTTCTGTGCAGGGAGATTTAGATTAGCTAGAAAGCAGGAAATGGTTGGATTTCTTGCTTTCTAGCTAATCTTTAGATCTTCGGCTCTGCTTTTAAGCACAGCCGACCTACCCTTAGGACTGAAGGTTCTATTATTCAGTACAGATTCACAGCAAGCAAATTTTATGTGACATACTGAGCTAGCCAATGGCAGATAGATAGATCTCTGAATGAATCTGTGAGCAACTCAATCTGCCTGCCTGCTTTGCCTGATTTTGGGTAAAAGTTGCTCTTTTTTATAAAAAATTCAATATTTATATAAATATTTATAATATTTACATACAAGCCATGCCCAGCCAGTCACATGACCATCATGCCACAAATTAGGCCATGCCCACAGAACCAGTTAATGGTCCCTGGGATTTAAAATTATGAGTTTGGTGGTCCCCGAGTTCCAAAAGGATTAACCAATCCATTATCCTCCACTTAGAGACAAACAACCTACTCTCCAATAAACAATTTGGTTTCAGGAAAAAAACTATCCTGTAATCTGCAACTCTTACACTGCAAAAACATATGGACTACACAACCCAATCAGGGTAAAGCAATAGTCGCGATCTACATAGACTTCTGTAAAGACTTTGATTCAGTGGTACATGACAAACTACTCCTAAAGCTAAAATCTTATGGTATCTCTGGACACCTGCATAACTGGATAGAAGCATTCCTGTCAAACAAACAACAAATGGTCAAAATTGGGAGTGTCCTATCAAATTCTGTACCTGTCAATAGTGGTGTCCCCCAAGGCAGTGTTCTAGGACCAACTCTCTTCATACTCTACATAAATGACCTCTGTGATCATATTAAGAGCAACTGCGTTCTTTTCGCTGATGATCTAAAGCTGTTCAATACCACAGACAATACTGCTACCCTTCAAAAAGATCTTGACTATGTATCAGAATGGTCAAACAAATGGCAACTTCAAATCTCAACAAATAAATGCTCTGTCTTACATATTGGCAAAAAAAAACAGAAAATAAAATACAAGCTGAATAGTCAAGATCTTGTTGATGATCCAAGCTCTGTAAAGGACCTTGGAATACTCATCTCTAATGATCTAAGTGCTAGAGCCCACTGTAACTACATAGCCAAAAAGACATTAAGAGTTGTTAACCTAACCCTACGTAGCTTTTTCTCTGGTAATATCACACTACTAACTAGAGCATACAAAACATTTGCTAGACCAATACTCGAATACAGCTCATCAGTCTGGAATCCACATTACGTATCTGATATTAGCACAATTGAGAAAGTCCAGAAATATTTCACAAGAAGAGTTCTCCACTCCTCTACTCGTTGTAGAATACCTTATATACCACCAGACTTGAAATTCTAGAACTAGAAAACCTTGAATTACGCCGTCTTCGGTCTGATTTAAGCATGGTATATAAAATCATACATTGCAATGTCCTACCTGTCAATGAATACTTCAGCTTCAACCATAACAACACAAGAGCACACAACAGATACAAACTCAAGGTTAACCGCACCAAGCTTGATTGCAGGAAATACGACTTCAGCAACAGAGTGGTCAATGTCTGGAATACTCTACCCGACTCTGTAGTTTCTTCGCCAAACCCCAAAAACTTTAACCTTAGACTGTCTACTACTGACCTCACCCCTTTCCTAAGAGGTCTGTAGCGGGCGTGCATAAGCGCACCAACGTGCCTACCATCCCTGTCCTATTGTTTCTTCTGTTTTTCTTATATGTACCCATTTCATGTATTCATAACTATGTATATACCTATACCTATTATCTTGTAAGCAATTGACAAATCAAATAAATAAATAAAAAATAATAAAAAGGTTGGCGACCCTTAATCTGTAAGGCACCAAGAGTCAACTCTGATCTGAAGGCACTAAAAAAAAAGTCTTTATATTACCACATATATATACATTTACTGTAACAATTATTTCCAACAGGAATTATAAGACTTTCAAACTACACAAAATAAGAATTGCTCCAATAGCACAAAGTTCTAGTATAGGACCCCTTTCTAAAAAGCAGATTTAAAACAGATTTTACCTGAATTCACCCAACACTACAAAGTGTAAACTATGATTAAGTAACCAACCAAAACATGTTGGAGCATGTTGAACTAACCAAGCCATCAGGCTAAGACATACTTGGGGGTTGCTTCTTATGGTTTAGCATGCATGAAGACTGCCAGTGCAAACTGTTCACTATGTTTAACTGTGGGCCAAAGACAGTCTTTCAATGGGAATGGTCATAGCCAAGCAAGAAACGGTCCGCCAACATTACAGCCAAACTGCTAAGGCCTCCCCCATAAAGGTTGTAATACAGTTAAAGAAACCCTTAATATCAGTTTCTTAGTAACTTGCAACTTTAACCTACAGAGGACAGAAATTAGTGGCAACTGAGTAGCAGGTGAAGGAATCCCTTGATAAATTGTACTGAGCATTATAACAACCTTCCTTCCCCCCCAACCCCCCAGCAATTATCTGTTAATTACACAGTGCCATAACGTCATGGTTACAACCCAGTGCCACTAGCTAGAACAATACATGCCAAGTGCCACTGTTTTGAAAGTCATCTGATTTGGGGTGACTAAGAGAAGCAGCTTCACTCCCATCTGATCAAATGTCAAGTCACTGGTCCATTGGCAACGTCTGCCAGAAAAAGGACCGTTTAAGGAAAGCTCGGGAAGGGGAGAGGAGAGGGAATAGAAGCTGTTTCCACCTGCTGGGAGTGGGATGGCCTCCGTCACCCGGGGTTTAAGACTAGCCCGGGGCTTCATTTAGATGCGCAAAAAGGCAAGTCAGGGTTGCGGAGGAGGGGAAGCGCCCTTTTCTTTTCTAGCTGATGTCTTTCAAAAAGTTTGGGGAGGGAGGGAGGGAGGAAGTGCACCTAGAAGAGACGAAGAGGAGGGGGCGGGTTTCTACTACACAACCCCGGAGTACGTCAGGGCCCGGCGCGCAAGCATATCACCGCCCCCCCTCCCAATCCATAACTCAACGCTACGAAATCTCTCAGGGTCCGCAACAGCCTTGCGAGGAGCTCCGCTCTGAGGCTGGCAGGCGCCTTCTCTCCCCCCCACCCCCCGCAACCCGCCTTAGCCTGCCTTCCCTTCCCTTCCCTTCCCTTCCCTTCCCCCTTTCAGGGGGTCGCCGGTCAAACTTCTCCCCCGGACCAGGTGTGTGCGCGGACGGAGTGATCGAAGCCCCGGGCTTACCTCCTTCTGCTTGGGGTCTTGAGGATAGACGTCGGGCGGCCCCAAACGGGACCGTTTGAGAGGTCTCTGCTCATAGCTGAGGAGCCCGAAGGCGGCCATGATCTCTCATGTTAGCCGGCAAAATGAATGAGAGAGAGAAAGAGAGAGAGAGGAGTTGGAGATGGAGCAGCCTCTGAGCACCAGGGAGCAGCACTTGGCTGGCAGACAGACTCCCCCCCCCCCCCCGGGGTCTGGCTCTTTTCCTACGTGGGAGACATACATAGAAACGTACGCGGGGAGAGCAAAGGGCGGCTAGGATGCGGCAGGATTGCAACCCAACCCGCCCACAGAGGCAAATATCACACACACACCCCACACGCGCAGACAAACATCCCTGGAGAGCTGGGCAAGGGCGAGGGGGATGTCGCGGGGAGAGAAATGACAAGAAGGACCAGACGACTGGGTGAAAAGGGATAGCGAGGCCAGGAAGAAAAGAACCCTCTTCCCTCCCCCTAAACAGAGATGAATCCTTCCTTCCCAATAGTTGTAGGATTTCTTCCTTCTCTTGCCCTAGGCCAAATTTCACAGGAAAAAATAAAAATAAAGGCTTTTTAAAAATAAAATAAAATAAACCAGGGATGTAGTTCCCATGACAGCAGACACCAATGTCGCAGTAGCTCATGAGGTTTCAAAGTCACAAGTTCAAATGTCCTCTGCACAAGATCACATACCTCTGACCTAAAGTAGGTTATCATGCCTAATTACATGCCCAGCATTGCTACGGTGGGATAAGGGAATTCCCTTTTCTCCTATAAATTGGGGGCAAGAGAGTAAAATCAGTCTAATTGATCTTGACTATAACTTGCGTTAACCAAAATATCTCAACCATATCCGTTCC